>NW_015660499.1:2201280-2254308 GCF_001515625.1 Sinocyclocheilus rhinocerous | reverse complement strand
TGAAGATATTTTGTATATTTCCTACCGTAAATATATCAAAACGTAATTTTTGATTACTAATATGCATTGCTACGAACTTCATTTGGACAACTTTAAAGATGATTTTCTCAATATTTAGATTTTTTTGCACCCTCAGATTCCAGATTTTGGCCAAATATTATCCTATCCTAACAAACCATACATCAATGGAAAGCTCATTTATTCAGCTTCCAGATGGTGTATAAATCTCAATTTCGAAAAATTGACCCTTATGACTGGTTTTGTGCTCCAGGGTCACATATCTTCTTTCAGACGATTAGTAGAAAGAAAACCTCCAAAATACAAATTTAAATGTTTTTAATTTATTACACATCATCTATTTGCATCCAAAACTTTTTGGTTTTACACCAAACTTCACAGAGGTATTTGTTCATAAATATTATAAAACAGATAGTTCCGGTCCTTGATTCTGATTGGCTGAGCCACTTTCGAAGCTGTTGTAAATTACTCTACAAACAAACCTTACTACGTATATTGAATAACCGTTTTATAAAAGCAATAAGCCCCGTGAAGCCGTGGTTTACAGTGAATTTATAACAGCTAAGGGGCGTTGTTAGGCACGACGCAAAGCGGAGTCGCGATTGCGGCTTCTTGGGCCTTATTTGCTTTAATTAACACTGATTTTCTACTAAATGTAATTCTTAAAAACGTGAACATTTATTTCTTCTGGCTGTTGACAGTATTTTGTGATTTATGGAGTGATAAAAAAATATCCAAAATCCCTTCCGTAAAAACCTGAAAATACTTTTGAACCTGTCCTATGCTCAGATTTCTCTTCTGGAAATATGTGCAACTTAGTGCATATTGAATTAAATAATGCATCATTTGAACATTTAAACTTAACATTTCAAAAACTTTTTTAATCAACTGTAGCAAGCATGGTGATATCTGTTTTACCTAGTTCACCTGGGCTGCTTAACCAACAAGACTTTCTCTGTTGGTCAGCAATTTTGTTTCAGATTTGATTGGATACGATCCAGAACTTCCAGTTCTGCAGCGTCTGAGCTCTCACATACTCTCTGAACTTCTCCCTCATGTGGTCGAAGCGCTGTCGTGTTATTGGGACGCCTGTAGCCGGAAGCTGCTGCTGACACGCACTACGTACATACACACAGTTCAGATACAATCACAATCACACTCACGCACTCATGCAGATGTCTCTCATAACTATGTCCAGCACATTGTAAAACAGCTCAAACGCACTCACTTGATGGCAGAGTTGAGCGTGAGGATCTCGTCTCGGAGTCTCTGGGCCTCCTCGTGGAGCTGAGCTCTCTCCTGCTGCATCTTACTGATGTACTCTGCCGTCTTCTGCAGCGTCGTGGCCTTACTGATCTGAGACCATGAGAGTGAATGAGAGTACAGAGGTGGAGGAAGCACGATTGAAGATATTAAATAAGATGAGAAATCTCCCAGACATTTTCTTCTGAAGTAACTTAGAAGCTAAAATCCACAGCTATTTTTCTCTTGTGAAAAAGAAGTACTCATGCATGTTATTTACAATTAAATGAAAATGTATTATAGTTTAAATGTATATTAAATGCAATTAGTTGAACTTAAGAGTGCTTTACATCTTCAAATGTAATTTCATAATTACTACCACCGTCTTTGAAATATGGTACTGCCAAATGTACTGACATGTATTGTAAACTAAAATATACTTTAATGTAATTTCTATTGAAACGTGTTATTACAGTATTTATTAATATTTAAAATTAGCTTTTATTTTTATATTTAAATTTTGAAGTTAGTATTTTTTGTCATTTTTATTAGTTTTTTAATATTTCTATTTTTATTTCCGTTTTAGAATTTTAGTAATTCAACCATATTAACTATAAAAAAAATATCCAAGAGTACACTACAGATGAAATTACAATCAAGTGCTTTACATGTGCTTTAGTATGTTAATCAACTCAAGCATGACGAAAGATTATTAAAACAATGATTTAAAATGTACTTAAAGAGAGACACTTTCATGACTATACTTAAGTGGCCTTTTATTTCAGTAATTATTATATAATCTGCAAGCACATTTAAAAAAAAAATAACATCCTTTTAAGATTTGAAGGTCACTACAAGTGCACATTCATTACAATGACGCACACTTCTTTTTCTCAAGTGCTGACTGATAAAGTCACTAAAACGAGTGTTACCTTTATACTCGGCTGTGAGCTGAGAGTCGTCACCAGACTGTGTAACGTGTCAAAGCCAAGCTTGATGTTGAACCGTCTCTTCTGCTCGGCTGAAATGTGCGTGATCCGTCGCGTGTCTGTCTGTAAGACAAGACAATATGTGACCCTGGACCACAAAACCAGTCATAAGGGTCAATTTTTTGAAATTGAGATTTATACACAGTTTCAAAGCTGAATAAATAAGCTTTCCATTGATGTATGGTTTGTTATGATAGGACAATATTTGGCCGAGATACAACTATTTGAAAATCTGGAATCTGAAGGTGCAAAAAAAATCAAAATATTGAGAAAATTGCCTTTAAAGATGTCCAAATGAAGTTCTTAACAATGCATATTACTAATCAAAAATTAAGTTTTAATATATTTACAGTAGGAAATTTACAAAATATCTTTATGGAACATGGTCTTTACTTAATGTCCTAATGATTTTTGGCATAAAAGATCCATACAATGTATTGTTGGCTATTGCTACAAATATACCCCAGCGACTTAAGACTGGTTTTGTGCTGCAGGGTCACATATGAGAAACACAACACACACTGAGCCGTTATGAAATAATCGTGTGCGGATTAGTGTTTTTACTCTTGTGGACTCCATCTTGGCTTGTCCAGGCAACGACTCTGGGCTTTTCTCTGCTGGATTCGTAGGTGACGTCTGTCCCATGTTTCCTGAAAAACTGACTAAAAAAAAAAACATTTCAAAACAAGACATCTCATTACTATTGGAATAAAACACTTGAGTGCTTGAGTTATTATGTGTGACATAATATAGTTGTAAATGTAAAACTACTGTAAATTAGGGCTGCCCTCGACTAAGGATTTTTCTGGTCGACTAGTAGTCATTCACTTTAAGCATTAGTCGACTAATCGCCCGTTTATTAATAAACCATTTAAATAATTATAATGAGCCTTTAAATGCCTTCATAGCCTAATAAGCACTCAAGTGCACGCATAAAGCTTGCCACAGCACACCGGCAGAAGTAATGATTATGAATGTGTCAGGGAAAAACAGTAAGGAGACTGCATTAACATTTTAATAATTTGATAAACTAGTGCGCTTTCTTTGTTTTCGGCTTAAGAGATGAAGTCAGCGACACTGACTCGTCATCTCCGCAGTAGTGATGCGACTGTGTGCATGTTTCATACGGATTACATAATCTGGGAATATTTGTCTTCCATTTGAATCGGTTCATTTGAAAGTAGACATTTCACTCTCTATAGATATATTTTAATGCCTGCAAGGCAAAGATATACACGGAGTTTCATGCTCAAGTTCACAGAGACCGAGACGGCAGAAAGCACATCATGTTTGCTTTTATTATTTTACAAAAGCGTATTTTGTTGTTATTGTGAGTGCACAGTGCACACAAATAAATGTAGAGTCTTTACAGATTCGAAAGATGTATTACTCTTTAAGTAATTCAATTTCGTAGTATTTTAAGAGCAATTGAGCGCACCGGCGCCTCCATCTGTCCTGCAGCGAGCACGCTACTGTTCAGCTTCCACACTCCACACACACATTTGAACAGCGCACATTTCTCTAGGTTAACATTAGATTGAGCGGACATGTAAATAATACTTACATATTTCAGATAAGCCATATTTGAGGTCGATGAATGACAGGCGAGTGTTTGGATGTCCTGCCCGATGTAGTGTATTACCATAGACCAGCCGTTAACGGTCTGTTAGTCATGGACTGCGTGACTTCGCCTGTGGATTTTTTTTATTTTTTATTTTTTTCTGCGACTAAGCGACTAATAAAATTTTAAGCCTCTTCTGGTCGACTAACGATTAGTCGACTGTTAGGGGGCAGCCCTACTGTAAATATAATTAGCTAACAATGTCCTCACCCTCAGGCCATTTAAGATGTAGATGAGTTTGTTTCTTCATCAGATTTGGAGAAATGTAGCATTGCATCTCTTGCTCAGCAATGGATCCTCTGCAGTGAATGGGTGCCGTCAGAATGAGAGTCCAAACAGCTGATAAAAACTTCACAATAATCCACAAGTAATCCACACCACTCCAGTCTATCAGTTAACATCTGGAGAAGCCAAAAGCTGCGTGTTTGTAAGAAACAAATCCGCCCGTCCACACGGAGATGCGTTTAGCTGTATAGGTAAAAATTTTGTATCGTATCAGCGTTTTTTTGCGCACCTCGTCAGTGAACAACGGCTCTGTGTAGTTAATGCTGCTCAATGTGAAAGCACGCACGTGATGGAGATTTACCGCTGATTACAGAACCGGCTTTCTGACAAGATGCGCATTAAATATCGCATGCGATTTATCGTGTAGCCCTAGTCCAGATGTATCCGGCGTTTTGGGAGCGTGAAACTGCTATTTAATAATCCGTATATTTTGTGAAAATGCCCCTAGTCAGACACCACTACGTCACGTAACAGCAATAACAACATGAACAAACACTGAACGATTGTATTTTTATTAACTAACATTAACACAGATTAACAAATAGTGTAATAAGTGTATTGTTCCATGTTCGTTTTCTTGTTGTTGTGTTAGGTTTGTATACAGCATGCAAGGTTTAGCATGCTCCAAGTCTTCTTCTCCGTTTTTAGTGTATCTCTGTGGCAGAATTACAGCGCCACATGCTGGTCTGGCATGTATACTACATCGTTTTGAGTCGGTTTTGTGTTTTCGTGTGTATGCAGATATTTCTTGAGACAAGTAAAAAAAAAAGATCGGAAAGGGATGGCTTCGTGTGGAAGTGGCCTAAAACATTTTTAGCTTCAAAACCGTTGCTTCTAGCCAAAATATGAGTCGATAATCCATAATAATAATTTAGCTGGAAGCAACAGTTTGAAGTTAAAAACACCTTAATGAAGGATTTGTTTTTTTTACAAGGACGCATCTTTTGGCTTTACAAGATGTTAACTGATGGACTGGAGTGGTGTGGATTATTGTGATGTTTTTATCAGCTGTTTGGACTCTCATTCTGACGGCACCCATTCACTGCAGAGCATCCATTGCTGAGACACTGATGCAATGCTACATTTCTCCAAACCTGTCGTGATGAAGAAACAAACTCATCTACATCTTAGATGGCCTGAGAGTGAGTAAATCTTTAGCAAACTATCATTTTTGGGTAAACTATTCCTATAAAACCACACAGATCAACACACCTGTTAAACTGGTCCTGTCACTTGTGTGCATTTGTACCGGGGAGAGTTTTTCTGTTTTGGGGATGAGAAGTGGTGTTTGTTGCGTGAGCAGAGAGGAAATGGTGCTTCCCTGCGAGGTGCCGCTGTGGCCATGGGTTGACATGGGCGCCTGACAGTGTAACGGTGACAGTGGTGGGATTGCAGTGGAGGCCCAGGGGGGATTGTGGGAAATCTGCGATCCTCCTCGACTGCTGCTCTTTGGCTGTCATGGAGAATAATTAAGATTTTTTTGAAAGAAGTTCTGCTCACCAAAGCTGCATTTATTTGATCAAAAATACAGTAAAAACAGTAATACTGTGAAATATTATTACAGTCTAAAATAGCTGTTTTCTATTTTAAAATGTTATCTATTTCTTTGATGGCAAAGCTGAATTTTCTGCATCGTTACTCTAGTCTTGATAAATGTCTGTCGGTGTGTTCATATTATTTTAACTTGTTTTACAGCGTGCTGCAGATATTTTATTTTGCTATGATGAGAGCTTACCGGAGAGATGGGTGTCGTTGGTCTGTGGCCTTTTAACCCTGCTGAAGGAGCGTCAAAACTCAATGATGGTTTTCCTAGAAAGTTTTTTAAAATGTTAAGGAATGCTGTTAAATAATCACAGAAAATAATCACATCCCTCAGTTTATAAAAACAAACAGTTGCATAAACCTATATATGCATGTTAAAGGGTTAGTTCACCCAAAAGTAAAAATTAGCCCATAAATGACTCACCCTCAAGTCATCCTAGGGATTTGTAAAGAAGAATGTCGGAGGATTTCGATATAAGCCAGGAGGAGACTGGTTTTCCTTTGCTAAAGTAAGAAAACTTTGCTTCCTTTGCTACGGTTAACAAACGTTGGTTTTCACGAGACTCACCGACGCATGTGCAGCGCTGAACTCATGCGTCATCCGCCCGGAGCTGCTTCTGTTTACAACAGTGAGCGCAAGCTACATTAAAGTGATTATTACATTTTGAATATGGATATTTTTCTTACAAAAAGGCATCGATTCGATATTTTGTCACACCTTTGTATACACCTTTATTATACATGTTACGTGGTTTATTTTGATAGGTTAACTATTTTGTGGTGTTAAGAGAAAGCACCTCCGCAGCGCGTTCTTAACATAAGAGAAAGACAGTCTTTTATGCTTGCTGCAATAAATCGCTATTTTTCTGCACTAAACAAGTGAATTTTGCCAAGATATTTTCAGAGATGATAGATAAGATGTTAAAGAATAATAATTTAATTAAAACCTAATTTTGACAAAAAAATTGACATTCAACCTATTTTTCGAATTTTACTAAAAACGTCCCAGCGCGACATTCGACGGGGTTTCCCAGATCGCATCACACACACACACACACACATACATATGAATACTTTCCGTACCCACTGTATATATATATTAGTGCTGGGCAACAAGTAAAAAATTTCGCATGATTTTTCTGCGATTAATCGTGATTAATCGCATTGTTATGCACAAAATTAAATAATGAATTCAAAATGTATTGTGCATTTTTTCATTTAAAAGTACTGCTATATGAACAAAAAATGCAATAACATTTGGTTTGCAAGCACTTTAAACAAGTAAGGTGCTTTTTTTACAGCAGTATTCCTTTTACATAGTACCAGTTAAAATATTTCTTGTAAATCTCAACTTAAACATTAACGCAACGCAGCAGAGTGCGGCGCGGGACAACACTTGATGGGCGAGTGCGGGATGCGGGAAAATAAGGGTGTACTCACACTAGGCGATCTGAACCTTGCCCGAGCGCGTTTGACCCCCAAAGCCCGGTTCGTTTGACTAGTGTGATCGCTCCGGTTCGTTTAGCCATCCCTGGCTCGTTTGGAAGAGGTGGGCCAGAGCGCAGTTTAGTTGGGAGCGGTACGCATGTAGCGTCGGAGCTCTGAACTTCTGATACGTGCAGCACGATTGCGTCTACATTTCTGAGCGGCAAAAGTGATAGATCTGTAAAGCAATATATTGTGAGAGGGCCGTGTGTTACAAACGACCCAAACGACTCAAAATAATAAACCACAAAGTTAACAAAACGATGCACTCCACTGTGCTGAGTGAGAGTGCTTCTCTGCTGTCTTCACGTGCTATCGGAAACTTCCTATTTCCCACTTGAAGTTGTGATTACGAGCACGTTGCATTCTTTTCTGTTAAAAATAACAGTGAACAGTGGTTTGTGAATGTTGATGCTTAGCCTAAATAATATTTATCGGGAACGGTAATGTGAGTGCTGCTGCAGTCTTAGGCCCACCCCAAATTCTCTCATTGGTTGAGACGCATGATGACGCTCATCCCAAGCCAGTACTGATCAACATCCCACCCCTCCTGTGACCCATGGTTTGTCTGTATGTGTATTCAGAGCCAGTGAGCAATGGACTTTCAAAATAATAATAAAAAAAACTGCGTTAATGCGCAATAAAATAATTGTCGGCGTTAATTAATTAATACGTTAATGTGATAATAATGCGTTAACTTGCTTGATTTATATATATATATATATATATAGGTTTTATTAGTAATTAGAATAAGGTTTTATTGTTATATTTTCAGTTTTCATTTTAATTTTAGTTAGTTTTAGAATTTTGTTGTGCTTTTGTCTTTTTATTAGTTTTTTTTATATATTTTTGCTTAGCTTTAATTTATTTTTATTTAAGTTTTAGTTGTATTAATTTTAGTACTTCAACTTAAAGCTGCAGTACGTAACTTTTGGTGCTCTAGTGGTTAATAAACAGAACTGCATGTGTCTTGCGGAAGAACTTTATAGCCGGCGCTACTTCTCTGTTTATGTCTATGACGAGTCTCGCAGGTACTGGGCTTCTCTGCAGCGGTTCCTATCAGAACCAGTCTAAAATAGTCTATAGAATATATAACATATATAATAGAATATAAAAACCTATTATAGGTGTACCGTAGTGATTCAGGACAAGCTAAAATCACGGTTTGGAAAATGTATTCATGGTGTACTCACTTATTATATAAATTTTGTAAATTTTAAACACAAAAAGTTACGGACTGCAGCTTTAAACTTATTTTATTTCAGTTAGTTGCCAAGGCAACATTTTTAATTACATTTTTTTTTTTACTTTTCATTTACTATTTATATTTTATTTCAGCTTTAATTCAATGAACAAAAAACAATTTTTACATTAATACATGATATAATACATGTTAACATCAGTGTTATTTTACTATTATTTATATATACACAATTAATATTTATACAATTTGAATTGTTTTATTTTTATATTTTAAGTTTTCATTTTAATCCTTGTTTAATTTTTAGTAATTTTGCTAAGCGATTTTGTCTTATTTTTTTTTTTTACAATTTTTATTTAATATCTATATTTTATTTAATACCAGATTAAATTCAATTAACAAAAAACATTTTTGATATAGTTTTAGTTCCAGTTAGCTCAAATTTGTTTTGAACCTAGGACATTCCTTTAGCCGTCCAGATGCTCACTGGCAAAAACTGAAGAAACAAAGCAGGAAAAATGATAAAAGATCTAACATCTACATACGCTCTTGAGATCTGGAAGAGAGCAGATTGGCCAGGCAGCTCGTCTGAGTGGGCGGGGCTGAAGATGAAGTCATCACCCTGGGAACCAATTGGGCTCCTCCTGTCTTTTGTTTGTGCTTCCCCCTGCCAGTGGCCACGCCCACCTGCTGCGGCACAGAGAAGCAGTGAGAGGCACCGGGGGAAGGCAGAGACGGGGTCAGCGTCATGGGCTGGCAGCTCAAAGACATGCAGGTGGCAGGAGGAAACATCTCAGGCACGCTGGAGTATCCGTGGTGGGCCTCCAGCGGCAGGGCGCTCGTGGCAGAGCCGGTGTGTGTGATGACCGTGGACGTGGCAGCCGCACAGGTCCGTGATTGGCCGGATGAATATCTGTGTTGGAGGCAGGCTGAGTAAGGGCTTTCCTGTGCCATGACACCCGGCATCTCAGTGGCGTGACCGCTGAAGGACATCTGTGGACCGCACGGGACCAGGCCAGACGAGAGGTTCAGAGAGTGATGGAAGTCACTGATGTATTCTGAGTGACCTTTGAACTTGGGCTCTGAGGTTTCACCACTGGGGTTGAAGGTCAAGTCGGGTTCGATGGTCTGGCGATAACTGGGTCCAGGTAGGTTTACAGATGAGGACGGCTGGGATAAACTTTCAGCTGAGAGAGGAGGCTAAAAATGAAAATTGAAAAAAGTTAAATTATTTGACAGTTTTTGACATAGATTTGGAAAAAATGCATTAAGTTTATGTTAAATCTCATGAAGAAAGTAGTCCGAAACACGGCACACATTTTAAATAAAACAAATGATTATATTATATGTTAAATATAATTAATTTAATTTTAATTTTAAAGTAGTTTGATTTTTATTTATTTATTTTATTTTAAACATTTTGATGTTGAAATGTGAACCGTGCTTATAACCATACTATTAATTATAATGTAATATAATATTATTTATTTATTTTATTTGAAACATTTTATGTTGAAAGTGTACTATGCCTATAATTATGCAAACAATAATTATAAGATAATTATTTTTATTTATCTTATTTTACGCACTTTACTGTTGGAATGTGTGCTATGCTTATAATAACCATGCAAATAATTAGAATTTAATATTATATAATATAAACATAGTAAAATTACTTTATTTTATTGATTTTATTTTAGACATTTTAATGTTGAAATGTGTACTATGCTTATAATAACCATGCAAATAATATAATATAATATAATATAATATAATAATCATAGTTAAAAATATGGCACATATTTCTACATTAAAATTTTGGAAATAAAATACATTTGTAAATATATATATTTAAATTTTAATATAATAATAAACATTAACATTAAAATAATAAAATATTATTATTTAATTTTCAGAATGAATCAAGTAATAGGGTCATTCTGCTAAAAATGAAACTCTGGAATATAACAATGGCAGACGGGGGAAGTGTTTGAGAAAACAGTCATGTTTACAGTTTTGTTTGGCGACACTAGTGGCATTTCGCAGTTACACACTTTTTTTAAACCATGAATGAGTGCTGTACCTGTGTCAGCAGAGATCCTGTGTGTATCATCTGACTGGTGACGGCAGAGGAAGCAGCTGAAGGAAACGCCGCGCTAGACGAACTCTCAAAGAAGCTGCAGTCTGAATAACCCACGTGCTCCGTCGGCTGCCCGCGGAAACTCATGAAAATGTCTAGAGAGCAAAGAGCATGAAGTTAATTCTTCGCAAGTAGGTGAGAGTGACTCACATTTTCTTCAGACGTATCCTGAAAACTGCAATGGCTTAAAAATGACTTCTAATGGCTCAGAAGAAACGTCAACTGAAGCTAAACGAATCTAAAGTCTCCACTACAAGCAAGCGCCCATGCAGCATGGTTTAGTCTCTCACAGTATCTAAACTATTGCTCTAGACCTGCCAAACCCACATGCAACCAATCAGAATGCCTTCTGGGAAAGGTATTTTCCACCTCAGATGATACGTCCCTCATGTGGCCATGCAATACCAGACATTAATGTTTCACAGTCACATGCACGCTTCAATAGAGTGAATTTACATTATCACAAGAACACTTAGCACTGTGATGCTACTGAGCAGAATATATAAAGCTAAGAACATTTACAGATCAAATGTGGAGTCAGTGTTGATATCTGTGAGAAACCTGGCACTGCCACAATGAATGAGTCCAGAGCCTCGTGACCGAGTCCTGCCAGCTGAACACAGCAAACACTGCCAGGAACATGACAGTCATATGCTGGTGCACTAGAGTCCATTAGCCAGGCCCTGGTCATATTTCTGATTATTATTGTTGAGCATCATATTTGATACATTAGGCTTTATATGGCTCATATAATATGATACAGTGAGAATATGGAGAAAAAACAGCTCAGTTTTATTCAGAAGCCCAAACTGAGCAAAAATATGCAATTTGGTGCAGATGCTGATATTTATATGAACAAAAAGTGATGAAATTCCAACACTTATAAGGTAAATCAATGAGATCTTTATAACATTACAGCATATACTTACAAGTAGGGATGCACCGATACCGATACTGGTATCGGTATCGGGCCCGATACTGAGCTCCTGAAAATAAAAGTATCGGTATCGGGCGAGTACTGAAAAAAGTGGTATCGGTGCATCCCTACTTACAAGAAATTATATAAATATCAGTGGTCACTCTATATCTCCAATAATATGTCTTAGTAAGATGAGATCGAAATTATCCAAACATATAACGCAATGCAATCCAGTGATGATTGAGAGATGAAGAAATACAAACGTTCCTCAAAAGATCCTGATGATCAGATTTGAGACGCACTGATTTTTCTAAGAAATGATTGATGGAGAATCAAGTAAAGCCGAGCTGCTTCAGTCCAGTAAGTGTTCATCTGGAAATATGACTAGTGCAGTCTAGTGCACCAAACTAGTGCAGACTAGTCTGATGTTTGCTTGATAAAAATCAGTCAAGATTTGACTGCAGAAAGACACGTGAAGCACGAGCTGAAGCTGGACGTTTGTACCAATACACTAAAAGAGCTTTGACTTGATAAAAAAGTCTAAACTATCAATCAGACGACAGAAGGCATGGAGTAGACTGTGAGCGACAGCAGGATGCTTTAATCATCTGTGTGCAAAAGATGTTCTAAAATCAGAATGCAGATCATTCTATTTTCTTCTGATATACGTTTTTGAACACTGAAGCTTTTTTGAATGTAAATACACCTGTGTATTCTTGACACTGACAGAAGCTAAATCAGTACAGAAATGTAGGGAACTGAATGAGTGAACGGTGCTGCTGTCCTAAAGTTAACTCATCCCTACAAATGACTCACTATTCAGGGCTGATCACATCCTGTCTGACTTCCACTCTTCAGTCATTGACTCTTTAACCTTTAAATGACCCTGTGGCAGATGAGGAAATGCCCTTAGAGGAAATGCCACCAATGCCCCAAAGGGGTTAAACTCATTCATTGCATGTTTTATCATTAGTTAAATATAATTTAAATTAAATATAATCATTAATATAAGTATTATAACATTTTTCAATAATAATATATCGATCAATATTTGTGAAAAAAAATTTCATCTGTAGTTTGAATGTTAATAAAAATATAATGTAAATATAATTTCAATTAAACAGTTATTAGCACAAATATATATATATATATATATATATATATATTAGTGCTAATAACTGTTTAATTGAAATTATATTTACATTATATTTTTATTAACATTCAAACTACAGATGAAATTTTTTTTCACAAATATTGATCGATATATTATTATTGAAAAATGTTATAATACTTATATTAATGATTATATTTAATTTAAATTATATTTAACTACTGATAAAACATTGTTCATAGACATTAAATCAATGTTATTGTATTAGTATTGAAAAACTATTTACATTTTAAAAATGTTTTATATTATTCCATTATGTTAATGTAACTATATTTAATTTAAATGATATTTCGTATTAGCATTCCAACTATAGTAAGAATGTGTAAATGTATGTCTCCATTTTAATACCACTCTTCTTTATAATCAAGTGCATCCAAGGCACCAGGATCAGAGTGCAGAGCGGCGCACAGCATATAAAACAGTTTAGTTTGAGTTATAAAGCTGAGCAATGCCAGTATAATAAAGAGTGATATGAAGAGTTCATTAAACTCACCTGGTATGTCCATCAGGTCGTCCAAGCTGGGCTGTAATGGAGTCAAGCCGGGCTGAATCATGTCTGCATTACTGG
The DNA here is from genome assembly GCF_001515625.1 of Sinocyclocheilus rhinocerous. Classification (NCBI taxonomy): domain Eukaryota; kingdom Metazoa; phylum Chordata; class Actinopteri; order Cypriniformes; family Cyprinidae; genus Sinocyclocheilus; species Sinocyclocheilus rhinocerous. The sequence goes on along the minus strand of NW_015660499.1, from coordinate 2,241,127 downwards.
TGTACGCTGAGACGACAGGAGTCAAATGGACTGCTTAAAACTGCTCTGTTTGGAGCATTTATTCTTTTAAAGTTCCTTGTTTGAGGGTGTGGTGTCCTTCCTGAATATATTTTATAAACTCATGTGACTAAATTTTCCATCTCTAAAACCATCTCTCATTTATGAAATCCTAAGTTAAAATACTTTAAGGCAGGGGAGGCATTAAATGTCACTGAAAGATGCGTATTATATGTGACCCTGGAGCACAAAAGCAGTGTTAAGTCGCTGGGGTATATTTGTAGCAATAGCCAAAAATACATTGTATGGGTCAAAATTATCGATTTTTCTTTTATGCCAAAAATCATTAGGATATTAAGTAAAGATCATGTTCCATGAAGATATTTTGTAAATTTCCTACTGTAAATATATCAAAACTTAATTTTTGTTTATTAATATGCATTGCTAAGAACTTCATTTGGACAACTTTAAAGGCGATTTTCTCAATATTTAGATTTTTTTGCACCCTCAGATTCCAGATTTTCAAATAGTTGTATCTCGGCCAAATATTGTCCTATCCTAACAAACCATACATCAATGGAAAGCTTATTTATTCAGCTTAAATAATAAATCTCAATTTTAAAAAAATTACCCTTATGACTGGTTTTGTGGTCCAGGGTCACATATTGTAATCTTGTTAAATCAGCCAAATATCTTTTCAAGATCAATATTTAGTGACCACAGAATCATTTGAAATTTTAAAGTTACTGAGACTCACAAAGCTGATCTTGCATTAGAGCTTAAAAGAACAGATCATCCAATAATAGTAATTCTGTCACAACTTAATTACATGTCATTTCAAAGCTTACTTTTTAGATTGTATTTTTATATGATTATATGTTTTTCATATGAGAATGCAGATAATGGCCATGTGATGTAAGGCTCCAAAAATGTCATGTTTTATGAAGGTAAATTTACGACTTAAGACCTTTTTAAGAGCAACTAGAAAAGTTAAGGAAAATTAAGTTATCTAAATGTAAATGTCTAGGACACAGAAAATGATTTGTATTAGCAACACTTCAAAGTTAGAAAATTCACCGAAAAGCAAAATAACTTAGGATTAGAAGTCTTATTTTATCAGAAACTGACCCAAATAAAGGGAGTTTATAGATAAAATCAACAAATATCTGCCAACGGGCTCAGAAAAGCTAATTTAAAAGAAAAAAAAAGTTTTTTGTGTGTGTGTGTTTTAAGCATAAATTAATTTTGCATCTCAATAAATGTATCAGACCTGATTATAGCACTTAAAACATGGAAAAGTCAGATTTTCATGATATGTCACCTTTAAGAATGTTTAAACATTTGTATCGGAAGACATAAATACTGAGGAAGATATTCTTCTTTTTTTTCCGGTGCATGCAACATTTAATGGCATGACTTTATGAACGTAAGACTTGGAAGGGAGAATTAAGAATTTTTAAGACCCACAAATTCACTCCATAAAACGTGTGCCTGTGCATATTTCAAAATTAGCACAATGTGAATAATTACAAGCCATGCACCAATAACTATTGGCATCAATGATGTTAAACCTGGTACATCGCATCTTGAAGGCCAATACAAACTAATTTTCTGGGTTTGGAATGACATGAAGGTGAGTAAATGATTTTTGGGTGGACTCACTGTTTTGGCAGTCTCCACTCCAGGGACTGGGTTTCTGGGTCATGGTGAACAGCGTGTCTGAGATGTCTGACAGGAAGCAATCCAAGTCAAACATGTGCACTTCTTCTGATGCCGCCTCGGGCTCTGGATAGATCTGACTGGTCCATTTCTCCAGCCCCGTCCTGCTGATAGGACTCTGTGGAGAATGGCAACAAGACACATGATTAGAGGAATCATTCGCTCATACTCAACTTTAATACTTAATGTTAGAGGTTTGATCACATCACTAACACTAAATAGTAATATGAAATAGTAATATGATGCTTTCATTAACAAACACCACTAATAAAGGTTCCTACATCTACATATGACCACAAGGCAGACCGTGTTTACAACCACAAGCACAAACTATTTATGCAACATCGAACTGTAGCTCAGACCGTTTCCTACAAAGTCAATTGCATTTATATTTTAAAATCGGTAGATGCTGCAAAGCCTTAGTCATGCACAAAACAATCTGTCCAATATAAAGAAGTCATTTTCTGTCTGAAGCCTTGAGGAAATGCACTGAAAATCCTGTTGAGAAAATAAATAGTTTTCCGTTTACACACGCAGAGCAAGAAATGAGAAGGAAAACAAGATACAGAGAATATATTTTTAAACATGAAAATGCATTTGCAACCCATTGTTAAAAAAAAAAAGGTAGGGCAGGACTTGATTTAATCCATTGGGGATTAATTAACTAAACAGCTAGTTATTTTTTGTAAAGAACGAAAAAAAATTGTTTACAGGGGGATTATAGCAAAACAAACCAGAAAAAAAGCAGTATAATAATAATAGAAATGCACAATAAAACAACATAAAAGTACATTAAAATAGTACAAGGCAGCCTAAAATATCTGTGTTCAGATAAAACCATGAAATAAAATTTGTCACCATGAAATTAAAATGAACAATTCTTTTTTTTTTTTTTTTTTACAGAATATTGCCATGTTTATTATAATTTATCCTTGCATATCATTTTTTTTTTAATTCGTGTGACCTCATAATCTTTTACCAAAAACAATCCCTCCCCTCCAGCAGGGTAATGCTTGTTTATTAAAACTGAAACCATAACAAAATATTTTCATTACTTGAAATAAAATAAACACTAATTAAAATAAAATAAAATAAAATAAAATAAAACAAAATAAATAAACTAATTTTAATTCAGCTAGTTGTCAAGGCAACATTTCTCATTTCCGTTTAGTTTTTACTTTAAGTAAAAAATAACTAAAACTAAAACTTAATTAAAAACATTTAGACAACAAAGACATAAAAAAAAAATTACTAAAACTTTTCCTAAAATTTAGATGAAGACAGGAAACAAATAATCATAATTCAAAATATTAACAAGAAATTATAACAGTATATCAATAATACTAAAATAACACTGCCCTCCAGTAACCTGTCGCTCACATGATATGAGCATTTAGCAAATGCCCACGATCCAATTATCCATTTCCAATGGACAAAATCAAGTCCTGCCCTACATTTGTTCTCTTCTGAGAAGCTGTTTTACATTTTGATGAAAGATTTCTTTCCTTTGGAAGGTCAAGCACAGATGAATCGATCAACAATAAAACCAGAACCGTGTATTAAAAAGCAAATGTAGTTGATTTTGATTTCATGTTGACTGACAGTTACACACACAAACAAACACTCAGATCTGACATTCGACTCATGGCTTTTACTGGAAAAAATCCCAAGTGCATCTGTTTTACCTGGAGAGCTGCTGTCTTGCTGATTTTCCTGCTCTGCGAGGACTGAGGCTCGGCACGGGCCGCATATTTATAGGAATACCACAATCAAGACAGCAGCGACAATGATTACGCCTTTCCTGAAAACTACCTACGTTCTGTTTTCCACTTTCTTTTTTCTTACGCACAAAGGTGGCAAATTATAGTATTGGTGCTAGAGTGCGTTTGTGTGTGTGTACGTGGGCCTCGGTGCTTACGTGTGAGGTCTTAACGACAGCAGTTTAACGAAAATGTGTAAAAGACAGGAACCCCCTGCCCGATCCCATTATGTTTTCATTTCTCAGTATTTTTTCTCCAGGTTTCTCCGTATCATTGAAGACGAGCGGCAGCTCTTTTGTTCCTGACCCAGTTCCCGCTGTCACACTCACGTGTGGAGGACGAGAGCAAACTCACTGCCTCCTGCTGGCACACTGACACACTGCAGCTCAGCACCAGGGCAAACCGGGACATGCCGTCCTATCTGTAGATATGACTCGGGCCCCTGCTTCAAAGTGCATCTGTGGAAAGTTTTTTGCAAAATACTCGATAATGTCAAATCGCACATCGTTAAAACAACAATTACGATATTATCGCAGACGATATATATCGCACACCTCTACATCTGTGGGATTTTTTTCATCTGTTTTATGATCCAACAGGCGAAAATGGTGCATCTGATCACTTAGTAAAGTAACAGCACACCTGTCTGGAGCACAAATGTGACCATGGACCACAAAACCAGTCATAAGGGTCAAGATTTATACATCATCTGAAAATAAATAAGCTTTCCATTGATGTATGGTTTGTTAGGATAGGACAATATTTGGCTGAGATACAACTATTTGAAAATCTGGAATCTGAGGGTGCAAAAAAAAATCTAAATATTGAGAAAATCACCTTTAAAGTTGTCCAAATGAAGTTCTTAGCAATGCTTATTACTAATCAAAAATTAAGTTTTGATATATTTACAGTAGGAAATTTACAAAATATCTTCATGGAACATGATCTTTACTTAATATCCTAATGTTTTTTGGCATAAAAGAAAAATCGATCATTTTGACCCATACAATGTATTGTTGGTTATTGCTACAAATATACCCCAGCGACTTAAGACTGCTTTTGTGCTCCAGGGTCACAAATGGTCAAATCACTACCGTAAGTGTCCAAAACCTCTCTAAAACCATCAAAACAGAACATCTAAACATAAGCTTGGCCTTAGACTGGTTTAAGCTCTTTTTGTCTTTGAAGTACACTACCATTCAGAAATTTAGGGTCAGTAAGATTTTTTTAAATGTTTTAGAGAGAAGTCTCTTTTGCTCACTAAGACTGCATTTATTTAAACGTAAAAATTGCAAAATTATAAAACATTATTACAATTTAAAACAGATGTTTTCTATTTGAATATCTGTTCAAATGTGATTTATTCCTGCGATTCAAAGCTGAATTTTCTGCATCATTACTCCAGTCTTCAGTGTCCTTCAGAAATCATTCTAAGATGCTGATTTGCTGCTCGAGAAACATTTCTGATTATTATCAATGTTGAAAACAGTCATGCTGCTTCATATTTTCGCAATTTCGTTTTGTTGTTTACAAAAACAACAATAATTTGAACAAATTTACCATTAATACAGATGCTGTATCCATTGCATCTGACATGACACGCTCCCAACTCCCAAATCAACTATAATTTTTAATATCCCATTTGAGACTAATTATTTTATTGGGCTGCCAAATGTTACAAGATAAATAAAATAAGCATTCATACTCTACCATTCAAAAATGTATCAATGTTGAAAACAGTTGTGCTGCATGTGTTTGTGCAAACTGTGATACATTTTATTTTTCAGGATTCTTTGATGAACAGAAAGTTCAAACAAACAGCATTTATTTGAAATAGAAATCTTTCACAACATTATAAATGTCTTTACTGTTACTTTCGATTAAATTTAATGCATCCTAATAAAACTATTCATTTCTTTTAGAAAAAACTGGCTGACCCCAAACTTTTTGAATGGTAGTGTGCGTTGCAAATACCATAGTACAGCATATAAATATGGTAGTCACTGAATACCAAGAACCATGGTACAGTATTATCCGAAAGCATCAGAACTTTTATTTGACTCACATCATCAAACTAATTCATATCCACAAAGCAGCACATGAATAAAACTGCGTTTAAAAGAAGTGCTGCCGATTCACATCTTGCAATATGTGGGTCAGATTTGATTAAACGTGCGTTTCTCTGACCGCCTCATCGAACAGAAGGGAAGATTAGCACTTTAGTCACTGAAGGCAATCAAGTGACTCATTTTCTCATCCGTATGACGCAAATGAATTTGAACGTTTACGTTTACTCACGTTTTTCGTACATGATGGATCGTTTGAATTTTTCAACCAGCTGAGGAAAGCAAAAGCGACTATTAATAGAAATGCACTTGAGCTGTGCAAACATGACCTACTAAAGTAAATGCTACACTCTACGCTAACTCATCAATGGATAACTAAATCTGTGTGAAACAGCATGTGTGCCTGCAGAATCCAGCAGGATTATGATATTAACTTGACATTTTTGGTTAAACCTTCCAAAACAGGCATAATTACCCCTCACATGTCTTTACACAGGATTCCCACACTTTTTGAGCCAAAACAATTTATAGGTCAGTCACATTCTTACAGATCGTTAACACTTAACGCTCTTGATTACTGAATAAGGACTGTTTGTTTAGAAATAATTTTCTAGAGATTTCTGGACCAGCCTCCTTTTGTACGCCAGATACCAATATTTTGAATGTAAGTTTAAATTTATATTTATTAGTCAACAAATGTTCTGGTAACATTTATGTATAATGCATTCTAAAAGGATTCATAATGCATTATATATTTTCATTAATAATTGTAACCAAAGCAATTTTTTGCTTTGCCATGTTTTAAAGGGTCCCTATTATGCAAAATTCATTTTTACATGGTGTTTGAACATGAATGTGTGTTGGCAGTGTGTGTACACAACAACCCTATAATGATAAAAATCCACCCGCTCCTTTTTATTTTATTTTTTTTAAATCTCTATAAATCATGAGCAGTGTCTCTGAGCTTACTGATCACAGAATCCGTAAAGTGTGATGTCACAATTTACAAGCCCCGCCCACAATAGTTGATTGACACAGCCGTGTTAGCCGTGACCCCGCCCTGAGTGAGCCGCACACACACTATCTGCCATGTTTATCTTCACGCCAGAGCATTTAAAAGCAGCATTCAAGTAAGAAATGTCTTCATATTAGAGCTATAGAAGTTGTTCAGTCCAGAGCAGTGAGTGATTTTATGCTTTTATTTTATTGTTTGGGTTATATTAACAGCGTAGACCCAAACAGCGGTCAGTATAGGTACTATATATTATGCTGCTGTCACTTAATACACCAATCTAATATAGACATTCGATTTCTTTCCCAGCTGTTTAACTTCACAGACATAACCGACTGTGTTTTTGTAACTTAAGCGTGTTTTTTACATAAACTTGTGTGTGAAAGAGAACTTTTAGTATTCACATGCATGTGACAGCCGCTCTCCGTTCGCGTGCTTCTGATGTGTGCGTCCAGAAAAACGTATATCAGAAATTTAAACTGATATGGCTTTAAAACGCGCGATTTCAGCGCGATATACATGATAATCAAAACCAAACAGATGTTTTTTGGCAGAGATCTGAGATACGAGCTAAAATTGCACAGCCCTGTTCTGGGAAAGAGGGCGGGGAGCAGCAGCTCATTTGCATTTAAAGAGACATGGACTAAGGCACAGCCCTGTTCTGGGAAAGAGGGCGGGGAGCAGCAGCTCATTTGCATTTAAAGAGACATGGACTAAAACAGCCTGTTTCTGCTTCCACTCAAAATAGGCATTTTCAAAACGATATAATAAATTATCTGTGGGGTATTTTAAGCTGAAACATCACAAACACATTCTGGGGACACCTGAGAATTATAATACATCTTATAAAAAGGTGCATAATAGGTGCCCTTTAATGCATTATACTTTCTAAAGGTGCAAGAATAAATAGATAAGTAGTATAATGTATTATAACTGTGGATACAATTATTCATGAGATCATACTATGCATTATAAGGTACATTACAAGGCATAATCAATGCATTAAAAATATATAATACTTCTAATAATAATGTTTCTAATGATAATCCATGCTTACTAGTGGGCAGATTTTACTCTACACAAACAATCACAAAAATCAATATCTGATGAAATATTTCATCAGAAAGAACAATGTTCACTCTAGAAAATCCTATGACTTAGAAAACATAGTTTTATATTCCAGTTTTCCACGACCATGGGAACCCTGTGTAACATTAAAACCATATTTGGCACTTGGTTTAATCACATTAGTTTGACTTACTTTCCTTAAAGGGATAGTTCACCAAAAAATGAATATTTGGATCTCAACAATCTTTAGAACATATTTTTTTGTGCTTCACAGAAAAAAAGAAGGACATAGAGGGAGTAAATGATCACAGAATTTTCTTTTTGGTTTAAATATCTCTTTAAAGGTGAAATGTGTAACTTTTGCACCACTAGCGATTGCAAAACCAGACTACTTACTGTCATTGACTGCATTAAGAGGGTAAATTTCTCTGTGATCTTACCTTCTGTAGCATGGACAGCAGGTCTTTGTTCTTCTGAAGCTAAAAAAAATAAAACAAAATACATCAGATATAGCAGTGCCTTACAAACCTAATGGATATTACAAAACAAACAGGAACCGACCTTAAAATGCTGAAAAACTCTTATCTTATCTTAACAATGGTTCAGTAACTGAGAATTTTGAGGATACGGTTTTGTTCACTTTCAGAGATTTTATTGGCCCTTTACTTTTGAAAAGGGAGGGAAAAAAAGTTCGGCAAAAGACGGGATCGAACGAACTTTCTACCACGACTCTGCTGTTCTTCGGCTGGTTCTTCCATGTATACGTTGATTGACAGATGTCTCGTCCAGTCAGCGGTGAGTAATCCCTAACCAATGGCGCTGTCTCAAACTATACCTACCTCTTCCGGTTTGTCTGATTTGTTGTTGTGTTTTCTGACTTGTTATTTTGTTTTCGGATTTGTCGTTGTGTTTTCTGACTTGTTATAATGTTTTCTGAATTGTTGTTGTGCTTTCTGAATTGTTATTTTGTTTTTTAGACTTGCATTTGCGTTTGTAATTTGTTATTTTGTTTTCAGAATTGTGATTTGTTTTGCACTTCTCGGCCACCGTACCCTTTCTGTGAATACTGAACTTTGGGTTCTTGACCCAAAGTTGCTCCTGAAGTTTTGCAACAGTATCTCAACAGAGTGGGAAAAATGTAGTGTCATATTTTACTAGCTCAGGTCTGGTGTTTTCAGGAACACAATCGCATTAAATTTCATATTATAAACCAAAGATCTTGGTCATTTCAGGAAATAATGGGTGCAGTTCAGAAATCACTTAAACCTTTTCATGTTGTGTCAACCAGTAAAGATGTCTATAATCATGACAGTGATTTGATGTTGTTTGAATCCACATTTTATGGTGGAATTATTGTGGCGATAAATCAATATATCATCCAGAGTGACAAATCAAACCATATTTTGCAATTTGTTTGGCCAGTTAACAGAAATGTTTGTACCAAATCTACTGAGAGCTTTGATGAAGCACTTTCTGCTGTCAAATACTTTGGTGAATATTAAGTAAATATTGTGTCAATGACTATTCTGCAATTTTATGTTTATCATGTGCTGTACTATTTATATTGGAATTATATTGGTCATTTATCACTTTCTAGACATTAGGACTGCAAATGAAAAATCTGTATCAGTTGACTTTTGCATTACTGTTTATTATGAGAAATTTGTCATCAGGGTGTTTATTAATGAGAATGAATGATGAAATTTATAGTATACATTACAGTTCAAAAGTTTGGCAATAAAAAATCTAAATGACGGTGGGGGTCGGTGCCGCGGTGGGCAAGTGACGTAACCGGTGTTGTGGTTTAACAACGGTATCACCGTCAGCACCGTCTATCGCGGCAAGCCTATTGGAAGCAAAAACTTATTTATTTTATAAATAATATAACAAAATTATAATATAATAATAAAAATTGAGCAGCAAATCTGTATATTAGAGTGATTTCTGAAGGACCATGTGACACTGACGATTGGAGTACTGATGCTGAAAATTCAGCTTTGATCACAGGAATAAAACACATTTTACTATATATTACAACAGAAAACAGTTTTTTTAAATTGTAGTAATATTTCACAATATTGCTGTTTTTATTGTATTTTAATCAAATAAATGCAGCCTTGGTGAGCAGAAGAGACTTCTTTCAAAAACGTCCAAAATGTGTTCTGGGCATATAATACGCGATTATGTCCCATTATATTTGGTCAGTTACTCACTCTTTTCTTATAGTAAATCCTCCATTTGTGATATTCCTTAATCACCACCTCTATCCGTCTCTTCCAGTAGCTTCCCTCCAAAACAATCGCCTGTAAACGCCATAAATAAACACATTAGACACTGCAGGTGATGCGTCAAACATCACAATCTTCTCTTTTCAATTGAAAGGAATTTATTGATTCAAACAGTATGATTAATTCAGGTCTGTCTTTGAGATCGGACTCACCTCAGGTTTGCCGTGGGCATCCGCCTCCGAGCCCTCCAACGGCGTGACAAACCCACACACGGGGTTCTTCCTTTTCTCCACATCTAAAGCGATTTAGCATCACATTTCATTTTTGTAGTTCATTTTGCATTTTTGTGATTACTAGTCCAGTGGTAGGAAAGACCAACAAGTATCAAGGTACCATCACAGTACTTTTTTGTAAGGGGTGGGACCAACACAGACCAAGTCGTCCAATATTATCCAAAATATGTCAAGAGAAATTTATTTATACAGCGCTTTTCACATTAATAGACATTGTTTTGAAGCAGCTTTACAGAAATTATGTTAACGTTTATAATATAGTTGCATCGCGCAGATTAGAGCTATAGTTTACATTTTGCAATGATACAAGCAATCAAGCAGTTGAGATTTACTATATAGTATAAATCACCCTATGTGAGTACATGTAAGCGATAATGCATGGCTAGCCGTTCATTTTCCCGCCTATACCATGGTCATTTGCAAGCAGTGACAAGTTAAAGCTGTTAATGATGTTTGCTCATTAGCTCTAGCATTCTGTCCGCTTCAAATCAGACACAGAGGTGAAGAAGTGCGGTAAGACCACATTTATTTGAATTAAAGGGGTCATATGATTTCAAGTTTTCCTTTGTCTTTAGAGTGTCACAAGCTGCATATACAAGATCCGTAAAGTTGCAAAGTCTCAAAACCAAAGAGATATTCTTTATAAAAGTTAAGAAAAACGCCTTCCTAAAACGCCTCATTCAAGCACGCCTCCACATGTCTTCGACACTGTGTGGGAAGATTTGCATAACACCGCCCAAATGTTTACGCAAAGAAAGAAGGCATAGCTTTTATTCTCGCTGTAGTATTGTTGCCGTGGAGACGCTGTGTGTTTCCAAATATGGTAAGGGGCGTAACATTTCCCTCACACGCTTGAGGTATTCAGCCAATCACAACGCACAGGATAGCTGGCCAAATCAGAACACACCGTGCTTTTAAGAACGATGAGATTTGTAAAAATCAACGTGTTTCAGAAAGGCGGGGCAGAGAGGAGCAACAATACTGTATGGTATGTGGAAAATAATTTGTTTTTTTAATCCTAAACTGTGTAAACACATTGCATTACACCAAATAATGTTCTTTTTAGCATTGTCATATGACCCCTTTAATGAAGTATAACACTTCCTTGAATTAATTATCGATCGAGTGTTGCATGTGTGAATTACCTGCGTCTATGTGTCTCTCTCAACAAACATTGAAGCTGTAAGTTTAGTTACTTCAAAAACAGCTATTTTACTTGGCCGTTACTAAGAAATATAACGTAGCAATTTAGTACCAAAGCTAGTTTAATAATAAAAGTCACAGGGCAGCGTCGACAACAAGTTTCTGTGCTCCTGAATGTTTCTCTGTGTGTGCAGTGTGATCTTCCAACCTCTCTCTCTCTCTCTGATGATGTGTGCGCTTTAATTAAAGCAACTACTTGTGCATTAAACAGTTTTAATGTGCACCTTCCAGCCAATCAGAATCAAGTATTCAGTAAGACCATGGTATAAATGCAGATAAAGTTGGACTTACTTATCAATCTAACTTTATATGAAGAGCTGTGCAATAATACATAGTTGCATTTTGTGGAGAAAAAAAAACAGTCAGTTGAGATTTGCTATATAGTATATATTGATTTATGTGAGTGTACTGTATGCATGTGAATAAAGTTGGATGCAATATATATCCAACTGTATGCACTGTATAGAGCTGTACATTTTACGATAATATAAATAATCATGCAGCCAAGATTTGCTATATAGTGAACACACACTTGTCATTCATGAGGAATATTTTACTAAAACAACAGTTCTGAGACACACTTTTACATGGGAAATGCAGTAAACTGTGTGTAACAGACTATAAATGAGATCAGGAGACTCACACTGAATGAACCAGGCCCTCCAAATGCCATTATTCAGCCGGATTTTATCCCTCCACAACAACCTCAAACCTTTGAAAGACTTCCACTTTGGAGACACAATCTTTCCACTGAGGAGAGACACAAACACCACTTCAATCAACATTAGATGTCATTTCATTTGCATAGTAAATATAAACAACATAAATGAACTGAAATGTGCAATAAACTACATTGTTTGAGACTAAAACACATGGGTCTTGATGATATTGCAGGACAATGGTGAAATCTTCCCTTTTCACCCTGCTGGCTCTGTATAAACATGCTTTTGTCCATCCAGCACGCACTCTGAACCGTGTTTGCAGTTGGAATAATTTCATCAGTCTAATGCAGCGACACAGCTGCCCATCTGCACATATTCTGACCGCACTTTACACCATTTACTGATGGCTCTAGTGCACTTAACCTCTAAAAGCAAGAGACAAATGAACTGGGAGTGCTGTGTTCAAGCTGTTGCTATGAGTCTGGTGAGAATGATTGCTAAAATGTGGGATATGACAACAAACCCTTACAAATAAACAACACCGATAGGACGTCATCAGGCTGAAAAAAAATTAAATTAAATGTCTGTTCCTCCTTCCTGTATACGCCACTACAAGGATACACATAAGTGCAGGCGTGTAGTAAAACAACAAAAGGATGGCAGCGATAAAATATTTACTTCCAAAGCTTTATTGTCGGCCGAACACCTTTTAAGTTAATACTTCAATAATTTAATAACACTTTCACAGTTCTATGATGGTGGGTTAACACAGCGGTTCTCAATTCCAGTCCTTGCTCTGCATGTTTTGCATGTCTCTCTTAGTTAACACACCTGATTTAGATAACCAGCTCGTTAGAAGAGAGCTACATGCATGGACTGTGTTCCGATTGACATGGTCCCTACACAGTGTTCATTGCTTCCTACTCCCTGAGCAGAGGAAATCGACTGAAGTTTACTTCTTCGGAACATTCATTCACATATTTGCGCTACGCCACTGCCTGCAGCGTCTTCACAAACAGACGAAACATACTAGAGTGTGAAGTGTGACATAAATGCATCTGGAAATAAATACAATTTAAATTCACATCTTGTACACTTTAAAGGGCACCTATTATGCCCCTTTTTTTTACAAGAAGTAATATTGGTCTTGGGTGTCCCCAGAATGTGTCTGTGAAGTTTCAAAAATAGTTTCAAAATATCCCACAGATCATTTATTATAACATGTATAAAATGTCATTTTTGGAGCCTGTCTAAAAATAGCTGTTTTGGGGTGTATCACTTTAAATGCAAATGAGCTGCATATTCCCGCCCCGTCTTCAGAAGAGGGCGTAGCATTTACATCTCTGCTTTGTAGGCCTGGGCGATAAAACGGTATCGATATTTATCGACGGTACACCTTCTTCGGTACACCTTTAAAATAAACATTTGCATTTGAATGTTAGTTGTGCGTCAGGTAGCGTCATCAGTGGCGCGCGAGATGCGGTGATAATGATGTAAGTGACGTTGTTGCATTTTAATGTTTTGTTAGTCTAGCCCACGAGACGCGCCGCTGCTGCATTATTCATTCAAAATATTAGAGAAATATAGAAGCTCAATGCGGAGAAGATCTTGAATGGGTTAAAACCGAAACCAAACCATTCACACAGAACGCATATTTCCTGTGGCCTCGGGAGACAATTAGACCTATACAATAAAGACCTATTTAATCTGCATATAAAACATTAGAAATTAGATATTTAATTTTTATTTTGTGTTTGATTGTTAAAACAAAAAACATTTGTTGTTTTTCTCAATAAATTGAGTTATTTATAAATACAGTGGTTAAATTAAAAAAAAAAAAATTCTATTGCTTTTAGTTTTAAAAAAGTTTATAAAAATGTAAATAATTATCGATACCGAACGATATGAAACATTATATCGTTGATAAATTTTTTAGCTATATCGCCCAGCCCTACTGCTTTGCATACCTACATCAATAAACAGCTAGAAGTAACATGACTGAGAGCGAGAGAACCGGTGTTCAGCCGCACATATGGGAAGCCAAACAAACCGAAAGTGGTACGAAACAGCGCGATGTTACAGAGCTTGCGTCGTACTGACCTGCAACCGACTCAACAGCGCGGCGCGAGCTAATCTCACCAGCGCGAGGGTGCGTGGACTGGAATTGAGAACCGCTGGGTTAATAGTCACATGAAATGTAGATGAACTTTTTTTTAAGAAAATCTTTTTAGTTAGTGTTTTATTTTAAAATTCTTTATGAATTTTGATTTTACATTTTTATGATTAATTAATTTAATTAAACTCCCTACAGATTCTTCACAAACCCCCTAAAAATATTTAGAAAATTTTTTTTAAATATTGCTGAATAATGGTAACATGAAATGCAGATGAACAAACAAAATATTTGATGTCTTTTAGTAAGTGTTTTAATTTGATTTTGAATATTAATATTAATTTTCATTTTACATTTTTACAATGTAATAATTCTAATTAAACTTCCTGCTGTTCCCTCACAAACCCCTAAACCAGTTTGGGAAACCATGCTTTACATAAAAAATATTTTCATTTATATTTCAATAATTTAACAACACATTCACATGTTCACGGTTCTATGATGCCAGTTAATGGTCACATGAAATGTAGGTAAACATTTATATATTTATAATATTTCATCTTTTTTTAACTAGTTTCTTTCTTTTATATATATATATTTTTTTTATTTATTTTAATTTTTTTACTTTTTACTAATTTTACATTTTTGGGAAACCCATTAAAAATTAAAAACAAAGAGAACAACAAAACAACTAGATTTTTTTACAATTTCTGAAGAAAATGTAAAAGTCGCATGTGCAAACACTGTTTAATATTTAGGGTTAAAGGTTTGTTCAAATATAAATCAATATAGTGATGCTCTCCGTAACAACTACCACTAATGATACCAGAGAACATTCAACAGTGTTTTTATGGCACGATATCTGTATCTCACTGTCCAATAACAACAGTCATTTGTTGTTTATTGTCATATGTGGTGATACGAGCAGATGTTTTCGATAGCCTTTCTATGCTGACATGACTCCTCGTCTCAGATGACGTCAGGTGATTGGTGTGCCATAAATTACTGCTGACTCACGGCCAAAGTCATACTGAGGTTGCATCACAATACACCTCCAACAGCTAGTGCACAGAAGTTTCTCTAGGTCTTCTGACAAGGTTCATCTGGTGTTATCATTAGCATATGGAAACAGCAAAGAATTTTGCATGCTTTAAGTAAATGCAACACTGCAAATCCTTAGAGATAAGTTTTCAACTTTAAGGGATTACTTTAGTGTAGGCCGTTTAACACCAGCATACAATAAAAACACTTTCCACATGGGCTCAAAGCTTTTAATGGCCCAATATACTTACAATCCAATAAAGGTTTAAAGCAGGATTACCTAAATGTCTCGCTATAGTAAATAAAACATTCAAGATGTACTGTTCAGAGGTGAGACAGCTAAAAAAAATAACAGCTCTGTGTGCATGTTGCAATATTGTGGGTTAATAAAATGTGTGTGTGTGTGTGTTTTGGAGAAAGTGGTGTGGGTTCCTCTATCCTCGTTATTCTGTAACTCTCACCTCGTTTGTCTTCCAACTGCTATCAAAGTCCAAATGAGTTTTGTTTTTTTTTACTCAGTCAAGTATTTCACAGCGGTTTCGAAAGCAAGACTGAATTTAGAAGAGTTCAGTCTCTCTCACACCCACTTCTTACTGTGGTGACATTTTACTAACTTGCATTATAATTGTTAAAATTGTATAATATATTATAGGCCTTAAGCCTCGTACACACCGGGACGATTAACGCGCGCGCTTATCGCCGACGTTTTTCGACGCGTCTTTTGTGTTCATACCCAAGCGATTTTCGCAGGCGATGAGCCGAGTGAATGTGCAAATTCACTCCCTGACATTAGATGGCGCTTAATGAAAAACAGAAATACCCCGGTACACATCGAATCCTATTTGATCTGCAATTCCTCTCCATAACAACTCCCTCTTATCGAGATTTTTGTAGTCGCTGTCGCTAGCCCTTTGTGTTCAGACACCAATGAGACCAGCAGCTCTACATTCATCTTGCCTCGATGCATCTTCTTGGTCTACTTACTTCCTCTTCGTCGTTAGGTATCAATGTGTGCTCGGCAAGACCGTTTTGTGCTTGAGCACCACCAAGTCGTGTTTTACTGTAACTTCAGCAGCTCCAGGCACGTAACAAAAGCGCCAATCTCATTGGTCGGCCAGTTTTTAACACGGCGCGTCAAACCATAAAAACGTCCTTTGTTTAGTCACGAGGCGTTAAACGTCGGCGATAATCGCGCGCGATATTCATCCTGGTGTGAACAAGACTTTATATTGTCTTTTTACGCGCTGCGTTGCATCGTGCCGCAAAAATTACGCTTTTACGCCTCGCGTTTTGCGCGTCGGTGTGCACACTCACATTGGCGCCCTTTGTTTAGTCACGAGACGTTAAACGTCGGCGATAATTGCGCACGATATTCGTCCCGGTGTGAACAAGCCTTAAAGGCAGAGTATGTGATTTTTCAAAAACACTTTAGAAAACTGATTCGGGCCAAATAGCAAAACAAACTTGTAGCCAATCAGCAATAAGGGGCGTGTCTACTCGTGATGTGGAGGAGAGCGCGTTGGTCGGCCAGTTTTTAACGCGACGCGTCAAACCAAAAAAACGAGCCCGAGGCGTTATTACGCCTCGCGTTTTGCACGTCGGTGTGCACACTCACACTGGCGCTATTTGTTTAGTCACGAGACGTTAAACGTCGGCGATAATCGCGCACGATATTCGTCCCGGTGTGAACAAGCCTTAATGCTTAAAAGACTACGTAGTACATAAATCCAGAGCCAAAAAAAACTTTTTGATTCACTCAATTTCATAGCATTTTATAATTCATTTTACAGAGCCAAATGCAGCAGGTCTGCTGAAATAAAACAGAATGATGCAAAAAAAAAAATCCTTATTTCTGAGTATTGAAATGACATTTAAATACTCAGAAATAAGTATTTTTTTTCACATTTTGTAAATATGTTCAAATGTATCTGTACTCTACTTGCTTTATATAACAATAAATCACTGCCATAAGGCAAATTTCACTTACAGCATGTTACAGTATATGTACTGTTGTAATTTATCTGTAACTTCATAGCAAGGTAAACTGAAGTTAAATTGTAGCTATTTTATACACACTGTCATTAGGTGAATTCCAATTAAAATATGAGTTATATGTACTTATATATGTTAAACTGTAGTATTTTTTCTGTAACAGATTTGTAGTAATATACACACTGCAGTGTGGTAAATTTTGAATTGAATTGTAAATTATCTGTAGTTTAATTGTTTCATAAAAATACACTCTAATGAGATACATTTCACTTAAAATATTTAAGTTATCGGCACTTAAACTATTATTATAGTAATGTAAACATTTCACTTAGGTATAAGTTCAACTGCAGTATTTTGTCTGCAACGATTTAAATTACCGTACAATTGAGGTAAAATGTACAAGTGAGGTAAAAGGGAAGTTAAATAGTAAATTATCTGTAGTTTAATGGTTTTATAATAATATAAACACTGTAATGTGGTTAATTCTAAGTTATATATACTTAAATTGCTTTATACAGTAATATATACATTTCAGTGAGGTACTGTATAAGTTCAACTTTAGTAATTGATCTTTAATAGTTTTACTGTAATTTACACACTGCAGTGAGGTAAAATCAAAGTTGCATTGTACATTGAGGTGTAAATTCAACTGTAGGCATGCTTTCAAATGTAGTCAACTGCTTTATATGTAAACATTACAATGGGGTGAATTTGACTGAAATGGTAAAATATATATACTATAACTGTTTTACAGTTATGTAATCATTGCAGTGAGGTGTATATTCAGCTAGTAATTTATCTGTAGCAATTTTTTGGAAGGCATATGCATTGCAGTGAGGTAAAATTACAGTTAAATTGTAATTTATCTGTAGTTTAACTCTGCACATAATTATTATTTTAAATAATTTATACACAGTTATGTAAACACTGCTGTGAGCTACACATTTAACTGGAATAATTAAATTATTTTTTAGTAATGTAAACATTTCCATGAGGTGTAAGTTCAACTGTAGTCATTTAGCTGTACTTTTAACTGTTTTATAGCAGTGTAAACATTACAATGAGGTGAATTTGACTTAAATGGTTAATTATATATACTTTAACTGTTTTACCGTTTTGTAAACTTTGCAGTAAGGAGCAAGTTGTTGTAAAGTTTTTTTGTAATATACACAATATACACTGAGGTAAAATTGCAGTGATTAATCTGTAGCGTAACTCTTTTATAACAATATAAACACTGAAGTTCTAAGCGGCCATGCAATATATATTTTTTCCTTCTTGTTTTCTCGTTATAACGACTTAATTTTCTCGTGATCTCGACATAACGAGAGTTGTTTTCTCGTTATACGACTTAATTTTCTCGTGATCTCGACATAACGAGAGTTGTTTTCTCGTTATACGACTTAATTTTCTCGTGATCTCGACATAACGAGAGTTGTTTTCTCGTTATACGACTTAATTTTCTCGTGATCTCGACATAACGAGAGTTGTTTTCTCGTTATACGACTTAATTTTCTCGTGATCTCGACATAACGAGAGTTGTTTTCTCGTTATACGACTTAATTTTCTCGTGATCTCGACATAACGAGAGTTGTTTTCTCGTTATACGACTTAATTTTCTCGTGATCTCGACATAACGAGAGTTGTTTTCTCGTTATACGACTTAATTTTCTCGTGATCTCGACATAACGAGAGTTGTTTTCTCGTTATACGACTTAATTTTCTCGTGATCTCGACATAACGAGAGTTGTTTTCTCGTTATACGACTTAATTTTCTCGTGATCTCGACATAACGAGAGTTGTTTTCTCGTTATACGACTTAATTTTCTCGTGATCTCGACATAACGGGAGTTGTTTTCTCGAAAATTAAGTCTTTATGACGAGAAAACAACTCTCGTTATGTCGAGATCACGAGAAAAATAAGTCGTTATAACGAGAAAACAAGAAGGAAAAAAAAAAATAATGCATGACCGCTTAGAACTTCCGTACTGGCACACTACCATCAGGTGAATTATTTTTATTATTTTTTTAAATAAGTGACATGCAGTTATGTAAACACTGCTGTGAGGTATAAGTGTAGCTAGAGTAATTTAACTGTTTTATAGTAATGTAAACATTAGCATGAGGTGAATTTGTACTTTATAGTGAAGCAGACGTCGCAGTGAGGTAAATCAGAGTTAAATGATAGGTTTGTTTTACCTGTACGCCAGTGTCATGCATTCAAACAGGCGTGTGAGAGTGGGGTCAATGCTCAGCCGTCTGGAGCTCAACGGACCGAAGCTGTAGGTCTGGCAGTCCGGTTTATTAACGGTCTCAAAGTCATAATTATCAGCATTATAGAGAGCCGCGCTTCTCCTCCTGACCGAGTCGCTGTGTGGCGAGGACACCATGAAGTGCCCGCTGTGGATCACTTGAGTAACGTTACGCCGGACTGATCCGGATCCCGCTCCGGCGTACACACTGGGCAAGTGGTCATCCGGATCCGAATCGGACTCTGAGTCCTGTGCGATCCGGCTGTGCTCTGAGGTTTCTGAGTACTCTGCCGTTGCCATCGCTGCTGACCTAGTCCTGTCACGCTGCTCAAATGCAGCCCACTGAGAAAAACGCCATCTGAGGAAGCGCGCTTCACTCTGTAGTACTCCACTGCATACTTAGTACGCAGAGCTGCAGGTCAAAGGTCAAGCGTGATAGAATGATCAAAACTCACTGATTAAAACGCTGCATCGTGCAGTTTCAGACTCTTGACAGTCTAAACTCGAGCACAATTATGTAAGAGTTGATCTGATGTGCTGTGACATATTATTGCTATTATTATCCGCTATTACTAGTAGAGTAGATATGGCCTCGTAATTGCGATTTTTAAATAAACATGCACTTTTTGTATCTATCTAGTAAAACGGATCTGTAAATTGTTATATTTGTTGTAAGACGAGATAAATAAAAATAAATTAGAAATAATTCATACTTTGTATAAATGTTGCATTTATGTTGTATTTTTTTCATTTTTATCATTACAATTATTTTTCATGCAAACAACATGTAACATTTTAGAAAAGGACTGATATAAATAAAATAAAAAAATTACTAAAATGTAAATAAAGACACTATACTGTAATATTATTTTGATCATATTTATTTTAATTTCGGTATTTATTTTAAAATTAATAATAACAAAATAATTTTATATTTTATCACAAATAAACAAAATAACTTCATACAAAAATAACAATCTTAATTCAAATAAATAAGTAAAAAATAACACTAGGTTAAAAAAACGTGTATTTAAATGAACCTAAAATATTCAACAATAAAATAATAATAATAATATGAAGTGTGACTAAATAGCTTTTATAGACTCGCTTGAAGAGATTACGGACTACAAATCCCATGAGCGCAGAAGAAACATCCGGTTATGTGTGACGTAAGCGGAAGGATAAAAGCCGCTGATTGGCGAGACCAGCAGCTGGTGTTATTTTCGTGTTTTCAGTGCTAGAGTTCTGCTCGAAGTGTTTGTAGTTTAGTCAAATCATGGACGCGGTACAGAGACACAGATCCATGTATAAAGGCACGACTCCACCGTGGAAAGAAACATACCGGAAGGTAAATAATGTCGTGTTCGCTCGCTTCTGTGCTGAGGAATCTCGCGAAAGCTGTCAACAACAGTCCAAGTCATGTTCTAAATGAAGGAAATTCATTGTATTTTGAATACAGGACAATTACGATTAGAGTTTGTTTTGAGACATTATGTTAGTAATGAAACGCATCCTGTTGCTCCTTTATTCCATCACAGTAATGAGAATTAGTGGTGATTTCTTCCTTATGGCAATAAATAATGAATATATTTACCAGTCAGAACATGGCAAAACTCTCAAAACCTTGTCTAAGCAACCAAAACACTTCCCTAGACCACAAAGTACTGATATGGATAAATTTGTATTACTAAAGATTAGGGCTGAACGATTTTGGAAAATAATCTAATTGCGATTTTTTTTTACCAATATTGCGATTTTAATATGCAATTTTTTTTTTAAAGCTCTTTATGTTCTGTATTATTCAACAAAGACAAGCTATAAATCATTGTATAGTATGACCAACACACTACTAGATAGATTAAACATAAATGTTCTTTTCTGTAGGCCAGGCCTATATGTTACGATGAAATTAGGTGATGCATGAATTGATATGAATGACATTTTTATTTAACAACTACAATCACAGTACATTGACTGATTTGTTGAACTTCCAACATTGTAAGCATGATAATTATGTTTAAATAAGCCTGGTGTAAACATTAATTCATATTTTCTGCATTTAGCTTTTAAATGACCAGCACCTGCCTGGGTCTGTGCGACTTCATCTATGGCTTTTCTCTTCGCTTTCACAAACCGATCCATCTCCCATTCTAAGTTACGTCCTTTGGCTGTTTACTTATTTATTTATTTTTTTTGCTGATGGCCCGCGCTCGGCTTGAAGCAGCGCTGCTTAGACCGATGGGTGCGTGTCATCAAAGTACTGAGAGAGCTATAAGAGAGCGCGGACGTCTCCTTATGCTTTCTTTCGCCGTACTTTGATGTCATACACCGATCTGATCTTCAAGTCGAACACACCTCTTTACTCTCGCGTGTCACGTGACCGTGTAATCGCAGCCTCTGCGATTGAAAAATCGAAATTTTTCATATCGCGATATTATCGCAAATGCAATTAATCGTTCAGCCCTAAGCAGAAGCCCACAAATTGTGATCAACTGTCGAACACCCCTCTTTACTCTCGCGTGTCACGTGACCGTGTAATCGCAGCCTCTGCGATTGAAAAATCGAAATTTTCCATATCGCGATATTATCGCAAATGCAATTAATCGTTCAGCCCTACTAAAGATTAAACATTTAAAATAACTACGTGACCCTGGACCACAAAACAAGTCATTAGAGGCTATTTTTAAAATTAATATTTTATATTCAAATATTCATCTGAAAGCTGAACAATGTATTGTTGGCTATTGCTACAAATATACCCCAGCGACTTAAGACTGCTTTTGTGCTCCAGGGTCACATATATGAAATAAACACACTGAAATTGAGAAATATTATGTGGAATGTAAATATCATCTTGCATGGTTGATTTAAATTTATTTTAACTTGTATATTTATTTTAAAATTAATATGTCTTCCGTGCAAAGTACAAGTTTTGGAAACAAGGAACCACTTGGGATGACATTTTATCACGTCATTATAATGCATTTTTAATTGAACTGCATGAAAGGCTTTGAGACGCCGTAGTGATGATATAACGGTGTGTTGTGTGTCTCCAGCGCTGTGTGGAGCGCTTGAAGAACAGCCGGTCGAGGTTACTGGAGAAGTTCAGACAGATGGGAGAGGATTCGGGAGGATCGAAGCACTCGCTGCTCGTGCAGGAGGTGATGGAGGAGGAATGGAGCGCCTTACAGTCGTCCAATCAGAGTCTCCCGTCGCTCTGGAATGGAAACGGCATCAGAGATGTGTGTATTAAGCACTGCTTTTGACATGAGAGCCTCATGTTGTTCCAAACCTTTCTGTTTTCTATACGATAAAAGCAGTAAGAATGTAAAAGTATCAGAAAAGCATTATTAATTTTAACAGTATGTACATGTACATGTATTTCCATGTAAAAGAAATGACAAGAACAAAACAAACACATCTCAACACCTTACATTAATATTCAGTGCCACGTGTGTGTGTGTATATATATATATATATATACACTGAACAAAATTATAAACGCAACTCTTTTGTTTTTGCCCCCATATCCAGCAACTTCGCACAGCCATTGAAGAGGAGTGGACCAACATTCCACAGGCCACAATCAACAACCTGATCAACTCTATGCGAAGGAGATGTGTTGCACTGCGGTGAGCTTGTTAGGATCGGACAATATTTGGCCGAGATACAACTTTGAAAATCTGGAATCTGAGGGTTCAAAAAAAATCAAAATATTGAGAAAATCACCTTTAAAGTTGTCCAAATGAAGTCCTTAGCAATGCATATTACTAATCAAAAATTAAGTTTTGATATATTTACGGTAGGAAATTTACAAAATATCTTCATGGAACATGATCTTTACTTAATATCCTAATGATTTTTGGCATAAAAGAAAAATCAATAATTTTGACCCATATATGTGATCCAGGGTCACATAAGCAAATAAATAAATATTGGACCAAAAATGTAAAGGTGTCAAAGGAATATTAAAATCAAGGATCTTTTCTGTCTTTTCAAAACTTCTTCACACTCCCATACACAGTGATATGGCATACACTGTGCATCTTATGCAAGTGTCAGGGACATTTTCATGATATTTATTCTATATAGAGTTAATGTAAGTCCATATCAACCATTTGTAAATTGAAGTAATTCACTTCCTCCTCTGCTCTCAAATCTGATTTGTGCTTCTGAATATTCAAACCGTTGATGTCGTTGAATCCTGGGTTTGAGCATGTGGAAGCACAAAGAGATTTGAGACGTAATGGTGAGTAAATGAAGACAGACTGTGATTTGTGGATGAATTATTTCTTTAAGCGTGTGTTTGCACTCCTCAGGTGTACACCGCACAGCAGGAATATGACGAGCTGTCAGCGTTTGAGGAAATTCAGCAGGAGCTCATAGCACAAGGTTACATCAGCATGAACATTTTAATTTTTTTCCTCATTATATCAAGTTGTGAGTAACCGGGAAATGTGAGCAAATGTACAAATTGTGATGAAAAAGGCGCTGGTAGAAGTGTAGGGATTGTATTAAATGCTGATGTTTCACACTTGAGATTTATTGTGTTTGTTTCTTCTTCAGAGCTCTTGATTCTGGAGGAGTATAACAGCAGCATGTGGTATGAAGAGCAGTATATAAACTCAGTGTTGGAGGGAATGGAGACGTCTGGACAGATCATATGCCCCGTGTGTCACGCGTAAGTGTTTGCCGTAAGCCATCACCTGCTAAACCGATCCTTATTAATTATGTCTGTTTTTCTCTGTATCCGCAGGAATAATCTGACAGTCAGCAGTCATTTTACATCATGTCCATGTGGTCTTTACGTCAACACGATTGTAAGTAGTGGCACACACAGCACCTTCCTCCGTTGTATGGACACTTTGTATAATAAATCCATTATTTGACTGGTTTGGGTGGAGTAGAATATAGTATGAATACATATTCTAGAATATAGTATTTTATTATTAACCAACCTTTAATCTAAGTTTGCATTTTTAAAGGGGTCATATGATGCGATTTCAAGTTTTCCTTTCTCTTTGGAGTGTTACAAGCTGATTGTGCATAGATAAGATCCCAACACTTCAAAGAGATAATGATCTTTAAAAAAGCATCATATGACCCCTTTAATATAATTGAGCGACTGTTGTAGTCTTTATATTTTGAATTAGTTTTTATTTTTATATTTCCCTCCTCGCCTAGAGAGTCAGAGGGGTCAAAGGTCACTGCTGTGTACTTATTAGGGCCCTATGAAATCAGTTTTATCTTTTCCCATTAAATTTTTTTTTTTCTGGATTCCTTTTTTCACCCTACCGTTTTTTTTTTCCAGATTTAATGGATAAATTATAAAAAATATTTTTTTTTTTAAATTATTATTATTAAAGGTTCAACAAAAAAATATTTTGTTTAGGGAAATGTTTTTATTTTTTCCACTAAATTTCATGTTTTCTGTTTAAATTTTTCCGGATTTCACTTTAATTATATTTGAATAATCAAAAAATCATGTCTAATCAATTGAATTCATAAAACTGTACCAATTTAATAATTTATTAACATTTTTAGAGTTATAGGGCTTTATAATCATTCAGGATTTATAATTTAATACAAATGTATTATCAAAAACAGTGGTAATCAAATGAAGGCATAAAACATTAACAACTTATTTAATCTATTAAAATATATTTAAATTTAAAATGTAACAATTTGATTTTTTTTTTTAAGTTTTAGTTATGTAGATGTTTTTGTTTTTTTAAGTCTAGATATTAATTTTGTCATTTTTAGCTGTTTTAGCATCTTTAGTTAAACTAAATGAAAATGGGAATTGTTGCTTTGGCAACTAGATGGAAAAAAAAAAATCATACATGCATATTATCCCCCCCCCCCATTTAACCAAAATGTGTTTTTCTTCATGGTTTTACCATGCTCACTAAAACAGTTTAATACGAGCATCTTCTCATGTGTCCACCGCAGGGTAGGAACCTTACAGCCGAGGTTTTACAGAATCTACTAGAACAACGCGTGACAGAGCACATGGAGGACTGTCTTCACAAACCCAGCTTCTCTATGGCCTTCAACACTGACGGATCACCAAACCTCATGATCAGCTGCAAGGTACTCGTATGGTTTACGTTCATGTCACATAGAGTTGGGTTTGTGTATCTTGATCATTAAATCAACTTGAAAGCTGTTTATGCATGTGCTTGTTGTTTGCAGGTGTGTGACTATCTGTCTGTCGTCCTGTGAGCCGTTCATCCACACTGCAGAGAGTCTGATGGATGTTTTAAATGTTGTGAATATTATTTCTGTGAAATAAAGAATCGTTTTTAACCTTAAGATGCACTACCCTTATTTGAGAGTCATAATGTAAAATTACAGAACTGCAGGTCAAACTCTTGATTTGCCTGATCTAGAGTCTGCTATTGAGTGCATTTTGTGTTTTAAATGCGCGCACAGCCATTTATTTATCCATAAGCTGTTCTAGACACAATCTCACAAAGCTGGTCAAGAACATGCTCTGGTCATTTCACATCTAAATCAGAAATAAAGCCTATTTTAGCAATATCATGATTTTTTACGTTGTTGCAAATCTAATTTTTGTTTAAATGATACTTTTGGAAGTGAAATGAAGAGTGGATTTGTTGTACTTCACAGTTGTATTCTGATTTTACGCTGATTAAAATAAAACAAATATTGCAGTAATCTTCATTGAGAATATCTATCGAGCCGCTTTATATTAATCTGACTTTTTGCATTACAGTAAGAACGTTGCGTATAAATGAGTATGTTACACAATGCAAAAAAATCTAAGGCCCAATTTTTTTTCCTTGTGTAAAATACAAAGCATCTTTCTTTGGATTGGTTTGGGTGAATTAAAAGGTTTTTGATCATTTTCCACATACAAGGAAATACGTTTATTAACCATTTTTAGTTACTTTTTTAACGGATCAATCTATAGTGAAGTGTTATTTATGCACCATTGAAAAATAACTGTTTCCAAACCACTTTGACAATCACTTGCACATTTCATTTAGTCAAACAGGAAGTCCTTCCTGTTTCATGCCAATTTAATAGTGTCACCTTTCAAATTGAAATGCATAAAAAAATTACATAATGGACAATCATGTTTTTTTGCCTTTTAGCAACATATACTGATACTGAACATATACAATCAGCCCAATGTTTCCTCTCAGTTTTATTTCTCATGAATGTTTAGTTCACATTCTTGGTTCCTGTAAACCCCTGCGATGACATCTGAAACGTAACCGGTGTGCACATAACTTGAAAACATGATATAAAATTAAATACAAAACTCTTCTGCCTTCAGACGTCACATCAGAGCCAGACGAATCACAAGCTTGTGATAAATCTAGACACAGATTATTTGCATTTGACGAAAGTGCTGAGATCTTCCAGGAACTTGATGTACTCCTGATGCTCAAGGGCCGTGCTCAACTCCGTCAGCTCATCCACAAACGTGTTGTCAACGCCGCGGTCAGCCAGGAAGTCCATCAGATGGTCATACAGGGCCTAGAGAGTCAGAGAGGTCAGAGGTCACTGCTGTGCATTTGTTAGAGGCCTATGCTTTTTTTTTTCTTCACCATTTTAATTTTTTCTGGGTTCGTTTTTTATTTTTTCTGTTTAAATTTTTTTTTCTTTTTTTTTGGGATGGGTGGGGCTTCTATACAATATCATTTATACAAAATACAAATCTATACAATTCAAAAAAGAAAAGAAAAAACATTTGAATTCTATTGTTTTCAATTTAATGGTTTAATTTCAATAATTAAAAAGCATGTCTAATTAATTAAATTAATAAAAAATGTAAAATGTATTACCTTTTTTACAATAATAAGCGTCTATGAAATCCATTGTATTTTTTTCCAAAATCCCTTTTTTTCCTGTTTTAATATTTCTGGATTCCAATTTACTGGTTACATTAAATTTTAGTAATCAAAATAATCGAATTATTTGAAACACTGAAAGAGATACAATTTAACATCCATTTGTTAAAAGTTTTACAAAAATTAAGGCAATACATTTATTTATTTTTAAATAATTCTGTATTCAGTTTTAATATTTTAAGTATATTTTAAAAATCAAAAAGCAAGTCTATGAAATGTTTCATTTTTTTCTGAAATTCTGTGTCACTATAAATAAAGGTGGTTATCAAATGAAGGCATAAAAGATTAAGAATTTATAGTTATAGATTGCATAATTTCCTTTTTTTGGCAAACAAATTTCTGCACAACTGAGGTTTACTGTTAAATTTTAAAAAAAAAGGAAAATTGTGATATTCCTAAAAGTAGAAGTTTTAAGTGACTTACAGGCTTCTGGGCAACTGCAATATATATTTCTTTAAGTGAAATCAAAGATTTATTTTGACCTTTGTGTTTCAGTGATAGTTTTTATCAAATGAAATGGTGAAATGCTCATGAAGTGACTTCAGTAAAGCTCTCACCCAGTCCAGAGAGTCTGTGTTGAGCGTGTAACTGGTTTCCTTCCACTCGACGTCTCCCTCCGGCTGGAAACTGACCTCACGGATGGCGAAGATGTCGCTCTCTTCCTCACCCTCACCGTGAGCGCTCTGCTCAGAGACAAAGAGCTCCAGTCAGTGAGAAATCACGCATTGTTTTCATTCTGCATGCTCTTTATGATAGCTGGACCTTCAGTCACACTAACCTAAAAATACAACAACGAGAGAAGAGCAACCCACCTCATCCTCGGGGAAATGACAGTCAAACACTAGTGAACTCTTCGCTCCTGGTTTGGTCACTTCAACCACAAAGTTAGGTGTGGAGACAATTTCAGGCTAAAAAAAACAGTAAAAATGTGTTAAAAACAGGACATGATGAGGTAAAAGCAGTGGCTCTTAACCCCCACTAGGGGGCCTCAGCAAACTTACAAGATGACTGAATATAATTTGAAATAAGCGAGCATTAAAATCAGCTAAAACAACTCTTATTTTAATTCACTCTCCCAAAAATTGTGCTTTTAATTTGAAGAAGCAGGATTCACACTGATATATGAGGAAGCCTGAATTAAAAGTGTGATTTATAGACAGTAAAATTACAGAAATTAATAAAACCCAGTGGGCATTTTAATAGTGAATATACATTTTTGCAGTTATGCCAAGCTTTAGAAATTGTGAGTAAAAAATATTCAGTAACACATTATTTTACCGTGCTTATTGTGTACTTACTACACAGTAAATTCTGCACAATTTTAGTATATTTATTATGTATATATAAATACACATACATAGAGAATATATTTTTTTGATATTTACATGTACATATTTATATTATTATATTTTATAATGTACATAAATATATTTAATATATAAACACAACATATTTTTCTTAAATATATACATGCATGTGTTTGTATTTATATACATATAATAAATATACAGAGTACACACACATATATTACGTAAATAAAAACGTTTATTTTGGATGCGATTAATCGTTTGACAGCACTAATATAATTATTTTTAAATCTTATAATAAAACAACACACCTCATCCTCGGGGAAATGACAGTCAAACACTAGTGAACTCTTCGCTCCTGGTTTGGTCACTTCAACCACAAAGTTAGGTGTGGAGACAATTTCAGGCTAAAAAAAAAAACAGTAAAAATGTGTTAAAAACAGGACATGATGAGGTAAAAGCAGTGGCTCTTAACCCCCACTAGGGGGCCTCAGCAAACTTACAAGATGACTGAATATAATTTGAAATAAGCGAGCATTAAAATCAGCTAAAACAACTCTTATTTTAATTCACTCTCCCAAAAATTGTGCTTTTAATTTGAAGAAGCAGGATTCACACTGATATATGAGGAAGCCTGAATTAAAAGTGTGATTTATAGACAGTAAAATTACAGAAATTAATAAAACCCAGTGGGCATTTTAATAGTGAATATACATTTTTGCAGTTATGCCAAGCTTTAGAAATTGTGAGTAAAAAATATTCAGTAACACATTATTTTACCGTGCAACGTTTATTTTGGATGCGATTAATCGTTTGACAGCACTAATATTATTATTTTTAAATCTTATAATCTCCAGAATTATATTCTGTCATTAACTGCTTTTGTTCCTCTATTGTAAGTGTCTGCTAAATGCATACATGTAAATGTATATTGTGTTTACGTTCATGTTTTATAAAAAAAAGAAAAATGCCATTTTAATAATGCATTTATGACTGCTCACACCTTTGTTGAACTTGTGATTTCATGTTGCAACCTTCATTTGATCAAATCTCTGTTTCACAATTATAACTGCAAATGATGGCAACATTAGGTTATCCTGATTTCATATTGCATTATATAATAAGCTGGTGTTGTTTGTACAGTATGAATGCATTGTGCGTGTGCTCTACCTCGTCCTCCGGACTCTTCTGCGTGTGCTCAGGATCTTCCTCCAGCTGCGGCGGGATGCTGCTGTTCACGTTGAATGTGATGGTGACTCTGCCGAACACAATCCCACAGGATTTATTACAGCAGAGCATAAATATGATCATACAAGACACTTGCTCAATGCATTTATTGCTTGTGCATGCCTTGAATGCAGTGCAACTGAATAAAACATCTGCAAAATGCATACATCTAAATAGAATAGTTTTCTAAAGCAATAAGGCATGTGTGCATCATTATGAACAGCAGGATTCTGATGGTCCGGATGAAACACACGATCCTTACTTTTCTCCGGACAGCGAGCGGATGAGTTTGGCCTCTGTGCCGTTGAGCTCGAGCTCCCAGCCGCCGGACATTTGAGGAAGACTCTTGTTCTTCTGGATCTTCTTTTCTTCTTTGATTTCATCAGTGAGAAACTCTGCAAACGCTTTATCACCTGCAGAATAAAGACAGAATCAATAAAACACTCCAGACAACATGCATGCATGCTCTAGTAACCAACACTAGTGAACTAGTCTCAGTGGTTAGTTCACATGACATGCTGTTCGTCTCCTGATTCAGTCTCAAGGTCACAAGTTTGACTGAAAACACCCAATGCACTTAATGCAGGACATGACATCTGCTGTAATATTATAAAATATCCGAATTAACATTGAAACATTTTATTAATTCTTTCAATTAGGTTTTTATTTTAATATAACTAGTCAGAAATTTTGTTCGGCGTTTTTGGTCATTTTTACTAGTTTTTTTTATTTCATAAATCACTTTTATTTCAAATTGTATTTATTTTATTCATTAATTTTTAATCCGTTTTAGTTGTTTTAGTATATAAAATGAAACTAAATGAAAATGTTTCGTTAGCAACAGGCAGAAATAAAATAAGCTTAAGGCTTTTTTTTAAATAACTGAAACTACTTTTTAGTTAGTGTCTTACCTTTACTATGGTACTTTTTAGATAGAATCTATACCTTTATCATAAAAATTACCTTTACTGTGATACTTTTTAGTTAACGTCTATACCTTTACCATGGTATTTTTTTAGTAGTTAGTGTCTATATTTTACCATGGTATTTTTTAGTTCGTTTCCATACCTTTACCATACATAATACCTTTACTATGGTACTTTTTAGATAGAATCTATACATTTACCATGGTACTTTATAGTTAGTTTCTATACCTTTATCATAAAAATTACCTTTACTGTGATACTTTTTAGTTAACGTCTATACCTTTACCATGGTATTTTTTAGTTCGTTTCCATACAAAATACCTTTACTATGGTACTTTTTAGGTAACGTCTATACCTTTACCATGGTATTTTTTAGAAGTTAGTGTCTATACTTTTACCATAGTACTTTTTAGTTAGTTTCCATACCTTTACCATACAAAATACCTTTACTATGGTACTTTTTGGTTAACGTCTATACCTTTACCATGGTATTTTTGAGTGTGAAGCAGCGTTTACCCTCGGTGTGCAGACTCCCGCAGCCGCACGACACTGTGGGCAGAGCCCGCGTCGCTGTGAGCAGCCTCGGCCTGGATCCTGACGCCGGTCCGCTGTGGCTCAGGCTCCAGATGGATCTGGTGAAGGCACTGCTGAGGCGCAGCGCGGGTCTGACGGAGGCAGCGGGCGGCACGGAGGTGGAGAGCCGGGCTGCGAGCTGAACCGCGCGGCTCACAGACTTCAGCATGGCGGCAGCTGTGTTCGCTTGAGTTTAGATCGCGGATCACACTGACTGACACACACACGTGGAGAAGGAAGGACACCGTGACCTCAGCACTCTACACCGGAAGCGCTCGGAAATGAGTTAAAAGTCCTGCACGCTGTCAACAACATAAAGAAACAGTGGTGCATGTAATATATAACTGTGCAAGGTATGATGAAGAAAGAAGGGAATTAATATCATACTTAAACAAAAAAGCTAAGGTAAATAAGGATTTGGAATATTTATTAGGATATGATTTTAATAGAGATAGAGTAGTAGGATACAGGATATTAATAAAATACATATATACTACTGGGTTAAGTGAAAGGATTTAAATATAGAATGCGGATGCTCTATTCTATTCTGGATCTTTAGGAGACCACGGATTTAGTCTGGAGGAGCTGAACACGCAGCGCCAGGTGGATCCTGGGGAGAAGGAATGGGATGGAGCATCATCATTTATCGAATCGATGGATCGAATAATTATTTAAGTAGGAGTATTTGTGTGTATACATGTGTAAGAACAGGAAAAGCAAAAACAAGGAAGAAATTGATTATAAATAAACCATGACTGCATAAAAGCAACAGTAGGTGGCGATATGCGCACAGAGGAACAGGGTTTGCATGGGAAGTAAAGGATTGGGCTGCAAAAATGTCACTAAATAATATTACATTTTCACCAACAGTTACAATTTCCCCAATACCTCCTTGGTTTTTCAGTCAACCTAAAGTTGATTTTCAAATTCATGAATATATTCAAAAAGGACAGATTGACATTGATATCAAAACCCATTCAACAGAATATATCAGAAAAGTTTATTATGCATTTCTGCCAATATACACTGATGGCTCAAGAAACCCAGAAATAGGTCGTACTGGATCTGCATTCTATGTTCCAGAATTTAAAATCGGAAAATATGGAAGGTTAACGGATGGGACATCAGTATACACAGCCGAAATGGTGGCAATTCAAATGGCACTTAGTTGGGTAGAAGAAGTGATGCCAAATAAGGTAGTGATTTGTTCAGATTCAATGGCATCACTTACCAGTCTTCAAACTTTTCAAACTGTTAGATATGATATCTTTATAGAAATAATGAATATATTGTATAGATTAAGAAATGCTGGAATAATAGTTAATTTTGTTTGGGTTCCAGCGCATGTTGATATACCAGGAAATGAAAAAGCTGATAAAATGGCTAAAGAGTCACTTAATCTGCATACTCCTACTATTTCAGTTTCACTAAGCAGGATGGAGGGGAAAAGTATAATTAAAGAAGCTTGCAATTGGAAATGGCAAGGGAATTGGAATGACTGTAAAACAGGAAGACATTTTTATAATATACAAAACAGGGTAAGTCAAAGCAAAATGATACTGAACTTAAGTAGAGAAGATCAGGTCATTTTAACAAGACTAAGGATGGGTCATACAAAACTTAATTCTACACTTCATATAATAGGGAAACACAGTACTGGATTATGTGAAACATGCCAAGTAAAGGAAACAGTTGATCATGTGTTGTTACTCTGTCCTAGGTATGAACAGGAAAGGAATGAACTACAAAGAGAATTACAGAACTTAGGATGTAATGAATTTTCAATTTGCAACATATTAAACACAAAACAAGGATGTGGTAAAATAATAAAGACAATTTTAAAATTCATTAGGAATAGTGGACTTAAGAATAGCATATAGAATTCATATTATATGCCTAGACTGAAATCACTTCACACTCCAGCACAGGAGGTGGCGGTATGCACCTTAAAAGCTGGTATGCGACCCGCCAATAAATCCACAGAAGAAGAAGAAGAAGAAGATATGCGCACAGGATGCAACGCGCCAAAAAACAGAAGAAGAAGAACAACAACAACATAAACACGTGGTTCCAGTAACTGAAAGCTGCTTAATATAAACGTTGTTATATTCTGTTTGTTTGCTTGTTGATCTTCTAGATCAGTTATGCAGCTTTGTGGAGTTTGTAGCGAACATGTTCCTAAATACAGATGTCCAGCCTGCAGAATCAGATAGTAAGTCATTTATTCATGTTCGGTAACTGCCAGTTTATACCATAAATACCTTTATCAGCTCACTTTTGCTTTTGGAAAAAAACAATACTGATCAAATAACACATTTCTTTTCCTTCTAGTTGTTCAGTGAGTTGCTTTAAAAGACACAAAGATGATGGTAAGTATCTACTTATATATTATATTGACAATCATTTAGATTATTTTAGATTACATTTAAAATTTACAATGTGCATTTATCCAAAGCGACTTACGTTGCATTCAGTGTTTACACTTTATCATTTCATACATTCCCTGGGAATCGAACCCATGACCATGCCGTTGCTTGCTTGCGTTTTACTGTTTGTACTTAAAAAAAAACACTATTATTGTTGTTTTTTATATTAATTTATTTAGATATATATAGACTATTAAAATACCTATTATTTTATTATTACTAATTTAAATATTATTATTGACTGTCCTGAGCACCAAGTCAAAAATCAGTCAAAAACAAACTATTGAAGCCATTATTTTTCCTTCCTCTCATAGATTCATGTCATCCAGTTAAAGAATCCGATCCAGCCTCCAGCAGCTCGACACCAGTGAACAGCGGTGAGTAAATGATCATCACTCAGGCCTGTAACACATTTAATGCTTTAAAGGTGATCAAGAGAACTTTTCTGTCTCCTTTTGATGATGATTTTGAACAGAAAATGAAAAGTTTAAAGTGAAATAAATGTTTGATTTTAGCGGAACAGCCGTGGACTGTCGAGGATCTTCTTGATGAAGACAGTCAGACTGACAAAGTGCCATTACAGAAACTTCAGCAGCTGGGTATGAAGTGATAAACACTCTATTCACACGATCTGTAGTGCTGTTTTTGTGAGAGATGGTTACAGATGGTTTTCATTCGCACAGGTGGTTCAGAGGCGTTGAAGGGTCTGTTGAGGAATCCTCATCTCCGGCGGTTAATGATGTCTGTGGACTCGGCTGAAGATAAAGCCAAAGCCATGAAAGACGCCATGCAGGAGCCGCTGTTTGTGGAGTTTGCTGATCAGTGCTTAAAAGTTATTGAACCGACAGACACGGAGAATGACGATGATGATGATGAATTCTGATTGGATGGAACTGTCACATATGGACCGATTCCTAACGCAAATGCATCAAATTTTTACAAAAATGTAGATGTAATAATGTAAAATTTGTATTACACCAATGTCTTTTGAATGCGAACAATGTAATGCAAAAATTAAAATTTGCTGACAATGTGCTCACCCTCAGGCCAATCCAAGATGTAGATGAGTTTGTATCTTCATCAGATTTGGAGAAATGTAGCATTCCATCACTAGCTCAGCAATGGATGCTCTGCAGTGAATGGGTGCCGTCAGAATGAGAGTCTAAACAGCTGATAAAAACATCACAATAATCCACACCACACCAGTCCATCAGTTAATGTCTTTGGAAGCTACATGTTTGGAAGAAACAAATCCATCATTCCATCAAGATGTTTTGACTTGCTTCTTGCCAAAATACGAGTCCTCTATCCATATGATAATATTGCTTCCTCCAGTAAAAAGTGGTCTCGGCTGAATCGGGAGAGAAATCTGCACAGATCAAGCACCGTTTACAAGCCGAAACAGCTCTAAACAAATATGTGCATTGATTTTGATGTGAGAGACAACAGGAGGTGGACTTTTCCGGATACAAATGCAAAAAGTATATTAATTCAGTTTGCTTTGGTAAGAGCATCAACAGCAATGCTGAAACAATGGCTTTCCCCAGTAGTGTTTGTGCAATGAATAAAGTTAAAAAAAGATGCCAAGAAAAGTGTACAAAACTTGTAATATTATGAATACTATATTATCCAGTATCTCCCTCGGTTATCATTATAATAACTTAATAGTATCATTAATAACATCACAATGTTTTAAAGCCTGTTATCAGTTTGTAACTGATATTAACAGAAATCAAATGTGATGTTTTAAAAATACCTGATTTTGCTATATATTAGCAGCACGATATGAATAAAAACTTAAATCTTATCTACAATTATCACTTTCAAGCTGTGCAAGAAACATTATTTAAATTATGACAGATCATGCTAGTATAAAGTAATAGTTATAAAACGCTTTACAGTGTATACTGATTGAACGCAGCAGAATTAAAAGGCACTTGTGCTTTATGCTGAAACCTGAGAGAGTAAATACAACTAAACACTGAATTGCGCTAACAATAAGGCAATAAGGCTAAATGTTTAATATCACTTAATGTAGTGTATTTGAAAGGTGCACTGATTGCATGAAAGCTTTTAACAGCATGAAATCTCAGGTTCTCTCCAGCAGGATCTGGTTGAGTCCGGTCACCACGTCTGTCTTGTGCACTGGGTGCATGTCAGCGTAGAGCAGCGGAGACCTCTGAAGATGCATCTTAATGGAGCCCTGTCAGAACAAACAGTTACACAGCAGTTAAAGCAATATTTCAGGTTGTTCTCAGATTAATTTGAGCATAAAAGCATGATTCACTCAAGGAAAAATCTTTATAATCTCACATAATTTTTGTTTATTATTATTTTTACACATTATTTGATACTTCTTTTTGTACTTTATTTGACTGCGTAGAGCAGCGGAGACCTCTGAAGATGCATCTTAATGGAGCCCTGTCAGAACAAACAGTTACACAGCAGTTAAAGCAATATTTCAGGTTGTTCTCAGATTAATTTGAGCATAAAAGCATGATTCACTCAAGGAAAAATCTTTATAATCTCACATCAAAATGTGTCAGGGTTATTATAGTTAACTAAAACCATAAACATTTTTGTTACTTTTTGTTCATTTTTATTTTTACACATTATTTTATACTTTTTGTACTTTATTTGACGTTTATTTTGTATTTCTTTATTTTGTACTGTTTTTCCTTGAAAATGAGCAGAAATAAAATACTTAAGTAAATACTTGGAAGTACTAAAATAACTAAAACAAATAAATAAAAATTTATAAAAACTTTAGACATATTTAAAAATCTAAAAAACTAATACAAATGACAAAAACATACAATGACTAAAACTTTAACCAAAATTAAACTGAAAGCATAAGAGAAAATAAAAAATCTAATTCAAAATATTTAAAAAAAACTATAAGAGATCTGCGCACCCTGTTCGCGCAGACAGGATACGTCATCAGCGCGTTTACGCACCCTGTGCAGACTGCAGACAGAGCGAGGATGGCAGGAAAACATCAACAACCCGGTCTTCCTTCCTGGTATTGTAGTACTTAAAAAAATTTCTGGCAGGTGAATGACACATGATGTAGCCCTGCGGTTAATCCAGTCCTCGCGCCAGCTCGTTAGAAGTGAGTATATCAACACTAAAATAATACAGCTCTGAGTAAACTTGATTCACAGTGTTACTGTCTACTAAAAACATTATTATTTAAAACCGTTTATAAAGTAATAAATCTAAAAAATAAAGCTAACATAAAATAGAACAAATATTACATAAAAAAAACTTAAATGAAAATTAGAAATGTTACTGCGGCAATTAACTTATGTTGAAGTACTAAAACTACTAAAACAGAAATAAGCTAAATAGAAATATTAAAAAATACAAAAGCATATTACAAAATACAATAGTATATAAATAATACTTTTTACAAAGTTTCATAATACATGTTCCTTGCACTTATTCACATTAAAATGTAATAATTTTATCTACCTCTGAGTTAACGTGATTTACAAACAGTGTTATTATAGTTAACAAAATCTACAAAAAATTTTTTTACGGTAATAAAGCTAAAAATAAAGCTCAGGCTAAAGTTAGCATTTTCCAAGATCTCCTATTGCACCTTTAAGTAAATACTTGGAAGTACTAAAATAACTAAAACAAACAAAAACAAAAAAAACTTTACAGACATATTTAAAAATCTAAAAAGCTAATACAAATGACAAAAACATACAATGACTAAAACTTTAACCAAAATTAAACTGAAAGCATAAGAGAAAATATAAAAAATCTAATTCAAAATATTTTTTAAAACTATAAGAGTATATCAACACTAAAATAATACAGCTCTGAGTAAACTTGATTCACAGTGTTACTGTCTACTAAAAACATTATTATTTAAAACCGTTTATAAAGTAATAAATCTAAAAAATAAAGCTAACATAAAATAGAACAAATATTACATAAAAAAAACTTAAATGAAAATTAGAAATGTTACTGCGGCAATTAACTTATGTTGAAGTACTAAAACTACTAAAACAGAAATAAGCTAAATAGAAATATTAAAAAATACAAAAGCACATTACAAAATACAATAGTATATAAATAATACTTTTTACAAAGTTTCATAATACATGTTCCTTGCACTTATTCACATTAAAATGTAATAATTTTATCTACCTCTGAGTTAACGTGATTTACAAACAGTGTTATTATAGTTAACAAAATCTACAAAAAATTTTTTTACGGTAATAAAGCTAAAAATAAAGCTAAAATAAAATATAAATATTAGATGAAAAACAAACTTAAAACTAAGACATGTTACCTTGGCAACTAAATTAAATTAATAAGTTGAAGTTGAAGCACTAAAATTTCTAAAACTAAAATATAAATAAAAGTAGAATATAAAAAAAAATTACAATTACAAATGACAAAAGCACATAACAAAATTACTAAAACTTAAACTTGAAACCTGAAATTAAAATGAAAACTGAAAATATAAAAAATAAATTCAAATATTAATAAATACTTTAATAGTATATAAATAATACTAAAACAATGAGTGTAAGCTGTATTTCTCCTGGAATAATTCATGGTCACTCAAGATAAGCCGTATGTTAGCAGCGTCTCTCACCCGTGGCTGAGCTCTGATAGACGCCACACCCTGGTCAAACTGGTTGGTCTTTACTTTGTATTCTCCGTGTCTGAATGGGATCTTCAGACAGGCCATCATAGACATGATCCGCTGGAAACCCGTGGCTGTCAGAGAGACGGTGATGCTGGGAGCAGAGGCCATGGCCAGACCGATGGGCCAACTTCTGACCATCACAGGCTCCTGGATGCTGAAGAGCTGCACAGAGCCTCTCTCCTTCAGCAGCTTCGGCAACACGGACGATGCTTCATTCTCCATGAAATCCTCAGCATCATCCAGCTCTGCCTCAGCTAACGCATCCATCCACGCCTATCGAGGAGGAACGCAGAAAGATAAGAAAACGGCATAAAACATGTAGAACTGAAGTTAAATCAATCTACATTTAAAGTCAGCAGGAAATGGTGTTTATAACCCATTTCTAAAGGAAAAAGGATATATTAAAACAAACACAAACATTTCACCATTTCATTTGATAAAGCATATCAAATAAACACAGAAACTCAAAGGTCTTTACTACAAAACAGCAAAATAAAAGTTCAGTTTGGGGACATTTTCACAAAAATATATTAATATTGTACAGTAATGACAATAATAATTCCTTTTTTTAAGGAATATCACAAAATTGCAAAACCGTGTGGCACTCAAAGCTCTTCATTACAAGTTAATATTATATAGTTTAATGTACTTCTCAAAGTAATAATAATAATACAATTTATTAAAATACTTAAGGAACATCACACTATTTTTCGACCATGTTTTAATTTAAACAGGAAATATGTTGTGCAGCACTTTGTTAGTCAAAAGCTTGTTACATTTGAATTTGATTACATTTTAAAAGATTAATAAAATATAAAAAGAATTGTTGTTTGCATTTTATTTCTTTCCTTCCCTTCCAAACACCTGCCTTCATCCCTGGTATGAAACTGTCTTCACAATCCAATCAATTCCCAAAAGACAAAATCAAGTCCTGTCCAACATCTTTATTAATAAAAATAAACATCAGCACAATGCTTACCCTCCAGCGCCTCCATTTGGTTTGGATGACTGATGCAGCTTTGTGCCATTTCTTAATCTCTCTTCTGACCAGCCAGGATCTCACACCTGTGAAAAAGATACACATAGAGTTAAAAACACTATATGTGAACCTGGAGCACAAAAGCAGTCTTAAGTCGCTGGGGTATATTTGTAGCAATAGCCAAAAATGCATTGTATGGTTCAAAATTATTGATTTTTCTTTTATGCCAAAAATCATTAGGATATTAAGTAAAGATCATGTTCCATGAAGATATTTTGTAAATTTCCTACTGTAAATATATCAAAACTTAATTTTTGATTAGTAATATGCATTGCTAAGAACTTCATTTGGACAACTTTAAAGGCAATTTTCTTAATATTTAGATTTTTTTTTTTGCACCCTCAGATTCCAGAATTTCAATAGTTGTATCTCGACCAAATATTGTCCTATC
>NW_015660499.1:2181348-2201098 GCF_001515625.1 Sinocyclocheilus rhinocerous | reverse complement strand
GAAGTCTCTTGTGCTCACCAAGGCTGCATTTATTTGATCAAAAACACAGTAAAAATTTGAAATATTATTACAATTTTAAATAACTGTTTTCTGTGTGGATATATTTTAAACTGCAATTGATTCCTGTGATCAAAGCTGAATTTTCAGCATCATTACTCCAGTCCTCATTGTCACATGATTCTTCAGAAATCATTCTATGTTGATTTGCTGCTCAAGAAACATTTCTTATTATTATCAATGTTGAAAATGTTGTGTTTTTGCTGCCTATTTTTATTAGTTTGTTTTTTTTTTTCAAAATTCTTTGATGACTAGAAAGTATTTTTTAATACAAAAAAAGCATTTATTTGAAAATACAATTCTTCTGAAACATTATAAATGTCTTTACTTTTATGATGCATCCTTGATGAATAAAAGTAACAAAAGTATTGATTTTTCTTTTATGACAAACATCATTAGGATATTAAGTAAAGATCATGTTCCATGAAGATATTTTGTAAATTTCCTACTGTAAATATATCAAAACTTCATTTTTGATTAGTAATATGCATTGCTAAGAACTTCATTTGGACAACTTTAAAGGCGATTTTCTCAATATTTTGATTTTTTTACACCCTCAGATTCCAGATTTTCAAATAGTTGCATCTCGACCAAATATTGTGCTATATTAACAAAACATACATCAATGGAAAGCTTATTTATTCAGCTTTCAGATGATGTATAAATCTCAATTTTGAAAAATTGACCCTTATGACTGGTTTTGTGGTCCAGGGTCACATATAATACTGTACAAATACTGGATATAGAGCCGTTTTGTCTTAGGATTTAAACTCCGACAGATGCAGATATGGAGTTTGTGATAAGCAGCATTTACTGTGAACAGAGACACTCTGAGACACTGAAGTCATGGCACACAATGAGCTGCTCACGTGTAAATGAACACAGTGCTTTTGGTTTAACTTTGATTACTCATGCAGCCCTACATCTTCAATACTGCATGATATGCACTATAAAATTAGTGTGGTCTGATTTGGCCTTTGGCTCTACTAATGTCAGTGAAGCAGGTGTTTGGCTCAGGTGAGCTGCATCTGTTCTGTTCTGAGTTTAAGGGATAATCAGGAGGAAGTTGATCAGGTGTCAGCGTCTAGACGCACAGCAGATGTCTGCTCCTTCAGCCAGGCAGAGCTCAGAGAGAAATGCACAGTCACTGGGTCTATTCCTGAGGAATAATGTCTTCTCGCTTGTGCACTTTATCTCTTAAGCTGTCTAAAAGTGTCTACAAACACAACCAGCTTATTCCCAGCTTTAATATTTAGCAATAACTGTGAAAAGTCTAGAACAAGGTTATCTGTCATTAGTGTTGCATGATTAATCAAAATTGCAAACTGAAATTGCAATATAGCTTAATGCAATTATTAAATCGCAAAGGCAAAGTTGTAATGAGAAGCGTTTTTCAACAAAAGAGAAGCTCTGACTTCTCTATTCGGTTTTCTGTCCAAATAAAAGTTCAATGGTTTAACGTAATGGTTAAAATGACAAACTTAAGACAGCCACAATATTATTATTGTAATTTTACTGTTGAGAAGTGCATAAATAAATACAATTCTTAAATGATTTTTTTTTTTTTTTTTTTTACAATGAAATATTACAATAGTAATATTAGTTATTTTGTTTTTATTTAGTAATTTTTTTGATATTTTAATTTAGTAGTAGTAGTAGTAATAATAATAATTATTCATTTATTCATTAAATAGCCATATTGATATATAACCACAAAATTTTGGCTCACAAATTTTTTTCCCCAAATTGTGCAGCCCTATTTGTTATACAACCATACTACCTGTAATCGCAAAATAAAGATGTTAAATCCTAACCTGCTTGTAAGCGGGTGGCAGCCTGTGTCCTCCGGTTACGCTGACGGGTCTGGTACCTGCGCCAGCAGCATTGGATACAGAACGCCTTCTGTGAGCGCACCCTGTTCCTGTGCTCCTCAAGCATCTCCAGCTGCACAACACATGATAAATTAACTACTGACATCAAGTTAAAACACATCTGACAGCTTGTGATTGCATCAGCTGAGACAGAGTAAACAGGCTGAAAGAGTTCAGTGAACTTTCAACAGCTGCCTCAGCGCAAACGGACATTTTACAAATTGCATTACAATCATAAGTATTCAGAGTGCACGCTTTACCAGGGAGTGTGTGAGAAAGACTTTGGTCCTGCCACAGTGCACCATGTTGTTGTTGTTGTTTGGGGCGCGTCTCTTGAAGACCACATTGAGCACATCCTCTACAGCAGATCCCAGAACAGCCTGATCACTCATCTCAGGGCCTGTGAGTGAAAGATGAGCTTTAGAAATACATGTTTATGATACTTTTATTGTGTTTTAAGGCAAGACACTGCAAATAAAACCAATGCATTTCATGCACTGGTCAATGTTGAGATTTTGGGGTATTTTGCTTTCAATAACATGTCTTCTTTAAGACTACTGGAAAGAAAACACCCAAAATACACATTTTTAAGTGCTTTTTCAACTTTGCAATTTTATTCCTATCTAAATTCTAAAGGTTTTTACAGTATGGTTTGGTCATATATCATTTACCCGATTTATATAACAGTTTATTCTTTAAAAATAGTAATAAAAAAAATATGCAAATTTATGCGTAGTTAATTAGATAATGCCTCATTTGCACATTAAACATAACATTTAAGAAAACTTGTATTACAAACAACTGTTAATGCACTGTGATAAATCAATTGGGGAAGTATAATGACATTTATTAGCCGAAAACTTTACCCTGATCACCTGAAGTGTCTTGCCTTAATGCAACTGAAATCAAGCACTTTAGGGTCATCTTATAGGTGCATCATGTTTAGTTAAAAGCTTGTTTTGACTCGTGGTAGGTCTAGGTATTAGAGCAGACATGTTCAGTCCTGTTCACATGAATCCACCTTCCTGTAGATTTTACTCCCAATCCTGCTCTACCACACCTGTATTTTTCAATACCTAGCTTAGTTGGTTTAGGTGTGTTTGATTAGATTTAGTCTCTGCAGTAAGGTAGATCTTTAGGAACGGCATTGAGCTCCCTTGGTTTATCTGAGATTTAAAACAGATTTTTACTGGGGTTCAACCAACTAATGTGCACATCTAAGAAATTCTTATTTGTATCAAATCCCACAAGCAGTGACATGAAACCACGTGCAAAAAAAAATTCAACCACTTGAACAAAGATCTATTAATTTCTACAAAAGACATTAGTAAGAGGGAAATAGTGAAGAGAGAAAGAAGAAAATGCAAGCAAATGCATCACTGCATGCAAAATATCCACTAAATAAGCATGCAGTAATTCACCTGTAATTCACATTATTTTAAGCACTGTGTTCATTAAAGACAGAAAGAAATGAGAGAAGGATACTGAAAGAAAAGACAGGATTCAGTTATTAAACAGGAGAACAGAAAAAAACACAGTACTTTGTATGCACATCATGTTCTACGTACTGTTCGCTCGGTTCATTTGTGCAGTTAGTCTGGCGTTTGCAATCAGCCCGTATCTTTGGAGGAAACTGCCATATGGGATCCTGTACAAATAATACAAAAACAATTTCGTTTTTATTCTGAAAGGAATTCTGTAATAACATCTCTAAATTTGAGGTGATATGAAATATACCAAATTCTGGAACGTAGTCCCGCTTCTTTTGAATTAAATTATTTGCTGTAAAATTGAGTGTATTATTTGTTAAATGCAGAGCTTGAGATGTGCTTGTAGTGTTACCTGATGGGAAATCCTGCTGCACTGATGTTTATGGTTTCTACTATCCCACAGGCCTCAAGCTGAGCGATAACCTGAACGCAAACCAAAACGAGACTCACTAACCAAGCCGTGAACTATAAATCTGCAACTCTCAAGGGAATCCCAAGTGAAATCTGACAGAAATGCATCTGTTTTTCATACCTCTTCCTTTTTGAAGGTGAGCGGTCTGCAGTCGGGGTTGGGTTTGATGCAGCGCGTGTAGTGCGGCGTGGTGCTGTGCAAAATCTTCATCAGGCTTTCAAGAGAGTTCTGCATATTCACAGAAAGACAAACAAATGATTATATTAAACACAGATGCAGGTCAGTCTAAAAACAATGCAGTATCTGTATCAGTCTTCTTTAAAACTTCACCTTTGACCTGTTTGTACAATCAAGAATATAAAATGTACTGGGACAACAAAATTACAGCGGGTAAAATAAGTATTGAACACGTTACCATTTTTCTCAGTAAATATATTTTTAAAGGTGCCGTTGACTTGAAATGTTCACCAGATGTCGGTAACAACCCAAGTAATCCATACATACAAAGAAATCAAAACAAATAAGTTCAGAAATTAAGTTGTGTGTAATAAAATGGAATGACACAGTGAAAAAGTATTGAACACATGAAGAGAGGGAGGTGCAAAAAGGCATAGAAAGCCAAGACACCAGCTGAAATCTATCAGTAATTAGAAAGCAACCCTGCCCCTTGTCAGTGGAAATTAATATTAGCTGGTTCAGTCCCAACA
The DNA here is from genome assembly GCF_001515625.1 of Sinocyclocheilus rhinocerous. Classification (NCBI taxonomy): domain Eukaryota; kingdom Metazoa; phylum Chordata; class Actinopteri; order Cypriniformes; family Cyprinidae; genus Sinocyclocheilus; species Sinocyclocheilus rhinocerous. Next base: position 2,196,561 of record NW_015660499.1, on the reverse strand, counting down.
CCTACAGTACCAGGATGATGAAGATGAAACAAGGGTGGATATTTCAGCAAGACGATGATCCCAAACACAGCCAAGGAAACTCTCAACTGGTTTCAGAGAAAGAAAATAAAGCTGCTAGAATGGCCCAGCCAATCAGCCAATGACTTGAATCCAATAGAAAATAAGAACTAAAGATCAGAGTTCATAGAAGAGGCCCACGGAAACTTCAAGATTTGAAGACTCTGTGGAAGAATGGGCCAAAATCACACCTGAGCAATGCATGCGACTATTTTCTCCATACAGGAGGCGTCTTGAAGCTGCCATTACCATTAAAGGCTTTTGTACAAAGTATTAAATAGATTTCAGTAGTTCAATACTTTTTCCCCGTGTCATTCCATTTTATTTCTGAACTTATTTGTTTTGTTTTCTTTGTATGTATGGATTACTTGGGTTGTTACCGACATCTGGTGAAAATGTCATGTCAACAGCACCTTTAGAAATATATTTACTGGGAAAAATGGTGACGTGTTCAATACTTATTTTACCCGCTGTATGTCTAATCATCTTATAATGTGAATCATAATGATTAAGAGCTAAAACACAATCATTTAAAACAACAGAAAGAAATCTTTCAATAAACAAAATGTAATACACTAACAGCTTAATTTTTACTCTTAAAAATCTGTACCTTAAATTTGGAGACAACAGTGACCACTTTACTGTGTCCTCTAGACCCCTCGCTCTCACGGTCACCGTCAGCAAAGAGACTGTGCAGCAATGAATCCTGGGACTTCTGCAGGAGACTGATGATCTCAGGGGGAACCGGGTCCTACAGAACAAATGGACATTCAGGCACTTTATAAACTTCATTAATCCCAAAGGAAGAAATTTCAGCATAGACAAGCCACATAGTTTATGTATGCTACTACTTATATAGTTTGCACCTTGTTCTTCTCCATCATGCCCTCAATCTGGTAACTGACTTTGTCTGCATAGTGGGCCACAGTAAAATGGGGCTCTTTGCTGAGTTTGTCCCAGCTGATGCTGGCGTTATCTGAGAGCTCCTTCTGCAGACGCACACGAAACTGCTTCGCATCCGATGCTCTGTTCAGACGACACTCCTGGACGACAGACAGACAGACGCCAAAGAATCAGAAATACAGAAAGAGAAAGACAGAATGAAGAGAAAGAAAGAATAAACTCATTAGTGCTACTAAAAAAGCTCTTTCACTATGCAAGATAAAGCTATAAATAAAGGCAGTCACTACATTTGTGATGCAAATATGCATCACATCTTTTTCTGATTTCCCTCTCTGAGATAAGAAGTGCAAGCTGACCTCATTGAGCAGGGAGAAAATGCTGGAAGGACTGCCTTCAATCAGGTCCAGGCAGCCCTGGTTGTCTTGGTACCGTATGAAGGACCACTGCAGCCCCTCAGTCACATACTCCTCCTGCTGGGCCTTCAGGTAATGAGCCACAAAGTGCTGCTGCAGCTTCTCGTTAGCATAATTAATGCACAACTGCTCCAGATTGTTCAGGAGGAAGCATTCAAAACCGTACACATCCAGCAGGCCTGTAGAAGACAGCAGCCAAGGATTAAATGTGTTTTAGAAGTATTTTCATTCCATTCAGAAAAAAAATATATGATTTGACACATTATATTCTGACTAGTAAGTAATATATTTAGCAATATATTAAAATTAAATTAGTGAATAATTAGAATTTGTACCAATGAAGTTGCACCACGTGGGATTGTCTGCACACATACTGTTGTTTATGAAAGTGACTAACCAGTCAAACAGCCTGTAAATGGGAAGAAAAAAAAAATCAAGACTTGAAATTTGTTCATTAAAACTATTTGCTTCAGCACTCTACAGCACTTGCTTTAGCACTCTACAGCACTTGCTTTATTTAGTTTCATTATATATGAAATGCAACATAGAGAGTGTGTTTTTGTTTGTAAGCATCTCATAAAATGTCAAACCTAGTTCATACGACTCACTGTGCATAAATGACTTTAGCCAGACAGTCTCTGCGGACGCCGCACTCCGACTGAGTGCAAGGTTTGAGGACGCTCTGTTTGCCAGCGCGCAGAGTTCTCACGGTCAGACACGACTGCAGCTCGTCTAACGGCACCTGCAGCAGGTAAGCGGTTTTCTGCAGGAAACCTGCACACAGCATAGAGAGAGAGAGAACAGTGATCAACACAAGCTACTAATGTCAACACGTCTTTACTAACGGCTTTGGCTTCTGTATACGACAGATACCGATATATATACACACACACACACAAATACATATATATATATATATATAATCAAAGAATCCTGAAAAATAAAATGTATCATGGTTTCCACAAAAATATGAAAGAGCACAACTGTTTTCAACATTGATAATAATCAGAAATGTTTCTTGAGCAGCAAATCAACATATTAGAATGATTTCTGAAGGATCATGTGACACTGAAGACTGGAGTAATGATGCTGAAAATTCACAGCAATAAATAACATTTTACAATATATTCACATTTCACAGTTAAATTGTAATAATATTTCACAATATTACGGTTTTTACTGATCAGATAAATTCAGCCTTGGAGAGCAGAAGATACTTCTTTCAAAAACATTAGAAATTGTTACCGACACCAAAATTTTGACCAGTAGTGTTTAGAGCAAAGTGCCACAGCGAATTGCTGGTGAGAGGAGGAATGTAATAGGGACACGTCACAGCCCAGAAATAAACTTGTATCATCCATAAAAGTACTTTGCCTCATCATGTCTGGAATATGCATCTTGCCTAATTCACTGTCATAACTTAGCTTTTTATATAAACAATACAGCAGAAACACATCACACCTTTTGAGTGTCCATCAAGATCACATGACTGAGCCTCTTCTGATGCAGGACTGAAGTCCACATTCCCCAGCTGCAGAAGACCTGCAAGGATCTTTGCAAAAAGTCAACAATCTTGTCATTTTACAAACTACAGTATAATATTTTTTTCCAAAAAATTCTCCCATTAACAAAGTAGTTTACACTTCATTTTCTTGTCTACTGTGCAGTCTTATTTTGGTACATGAATCCACATAACGTGCATCAAAAACTACATGATGATTCACATTCATAAATCAAAAGGTAAATTTTTTCAGTGAGTGAAGTAATTTAGAGTCTCCACCCACTATTTATATAAATACGGTCTTTATAACATCATTACGGTCATTTAACAAGTTCAATTAATTAGTCCAAACAACTAAGTGTATTCAGTATATAAAAACATAACAATCAAACACCAACCAACATGGTTACCATTCATCTCCAATCATCATTGAGGTTTTGATATAATTTTACCATTATCACTTACCCTAAAAATCTGTGTCCGTTTCCCCTCATCAATGCCAAGGTTGATCATGGCTTCCACTGTCTCTTGCAAACAGTCTTCTGCTCAGACACAAACAAACAGAATGCAAAATGTCAATATCACAGTGCCTCCTCAAATTCCTCATAAAATTGACTTTCATGCTTCAAAATACAAATTCTTGAAGTACAATCCTTGCCTTCTAAGGTTTTCTCAGCATGTGGCAACCAAGCAAAGTCTTGCTCCAAAGGCAGCATCCATTCCAGTCTCTGTTTCTCTGTGGCTCCTTTCATCATCTTCAAATAAAACCAATAATAAACAACCAACATACACACCAACATAGAATTACCGTATTACTGGAAATAATCGAATAAAATATATAAGCCCATTTCCACCGCAGGAACTTTCCCCAGGAACTAGGGACTTTGGGGCGGTACTGATGTGTTTCCACCGCAGGAACCAGGATCTAAATAAAGTTCCGGGTAAAAATTTGCCCCTCAGAAAGCCCCTGCTCGCGAGGTAGTACTTTTTCAAAGGTCAGGAAATTTTGGGGGTGGGACTTGGGCGCTGAACATGCTGATTGGTTGAGTTAATGCAGCATTGTATTTCAACCACCATTTATTCGCATAATTTTCAAAATATTACTGTTATTGAATCAGAATCAGAATCAGAATGAGCTTTATTTGCCAGGTATGTTTACACATACGAGGAATTTGTTTTCGTGACAGAAGCTTCCACATTGCAACAGAATGACAGTGACAGGACAAAAACACAGATAATAAAAGAAGAGAGCAGAAGGAGTTCGTCCGTTTTGTTGGGTAGAGAGCGGAGGCTCGCCAGATGGATGCTAGGCAGCGCCGTTCGAAATCCGCGCTGTCAGAGCTTCACGAGCGCGCCGGCTCGCTTCCCACGCTTGCGCATCCTGAAGCGTTTGATCAGAGCCGCTGCTCCGCCAACTACAATGTCCAGCAAAACATCAGAATAGGTTGTGTGTTCCACAATTATTGTCAAGTGTTCATAAGATGGATTGCCTGAAGGAAGGAACTGTTCCTGTGCCTGGCCGTTCTGGTGCGCAGTGCTCTGTAGCGCTGACCAGATGGCAACAGTTCGAAGAGGGAGTGTGCTGGATGTGAGGGGTCCAGAGTGATTTTGCCAGCCCTTTTGCTCACTCTGGATAAGTACAGTTCTCCTGAAGTCCACGATCATCTACACAGTTTTGAGCATGTTAAGCTCCAGGTTGTTAAGACTGCACCAGACAGCCAGCTCTTTAACCTCCTGTCTGTAAGCAGACTCGTCTCCGTCATGAGGCCGATAAGTGTGGTGTCGTCTGCAAACTTTAGGAGCTTGACAGAGGGGTCCTTTGAAGTGCAGTCGTTCATGTACAGGGAGAAGAGCAGTGGGAAGAGGACACATCCCTGAGGGGCGCCAGTGCTGATGGTGCGAGTGCTGGATGAGAATATTCCCAGCTTTACTTGCTGCTGCTTGTCTGTCAGGAAGCTGGTGATCCACTGACAGATGGAGGTGGGCACGGAGAGCTGAGTTAATTTGGGCAAGAGGAGGTTTGGGATTATAGTGTTAAAAGCCGAGCTGAAGTCAACAAAAACATAAAAACAACTGCGGAGCACGCCACGGAGGCAGCCATCAGTAGCGTAATCACGAGTCGAAACACTGAGTCATGAAATGTAGTTTTAAAAATATTTCAGGCAAGAATGTAGTTGTTTAAAACTCAAATCTGCGGTTTATTTATAAAGACAGCACCTATTTGAAAATGTGCTTCGCCGATTTCTGAGATGTGAGCTCCAGGTGATCACCGTGCGCTCAGTGCTCATGTATCCCAACGAGAGCAGCCTAATCTCGGCTAGTCCTTCTGACATTTGCCGCTGGCTCTGATGTCTCTGTAGTGGCTAAACATGAGATATAATTTATTTTGGGTAAATCTAACAGGTAATCATTGGTCTCATGAATCTACTATTTGTTCCAGGTCATATCGTTTTGGCTGAGCACAAAGTTATGTTTCATAACTTTATATACTTATATAAATTTACATATATTTACGTACACATTTATATATTTATAACTTTATTCAAATGAAAATGAAAAGAGGCAATGCTGTTTGATAATGCAGTCCCATGTTTACTGCATCGTCCACAGACCTGTTTGCTCTGTAGGCAAACTGAAGAGGATCCAGCAAGGGTCCAGTAATGTCCTTCAGGTGGGCCCGCACCAGTTTTTTAAATGACTTCATGACCACAGACGTTAGAGCCACAGGCATGTAGTCATTTAGTCCTGTAATTTTGGGTTTCTTTGGGATGGGGATGATGGTGGAGCGTTTGAAGCATGAAGGGACTTTGCACAGCTCCAGTGATCTGCTTTCTTTCTCGCTTATACAAGACTCTGTCCCCCTTCCTGTAAGAATCTTTTATGGCCTGACGTAGCTGTTATATAATTTATATATAATATATAATATTTATAACTTTATTCAAATGAAAATGAAAAGAGGCAATGCTGTTTGATTTAATATTTTGTTTCATTGTAATGTACTGTATGTACGTTCCCTGAACTACATTTCCGCGGCTATTAATAGACCATGTTTAAAAAGAGGCAGTGGTGTTTGACATCATATTTCGTCTTATTGTAAATACAGTGAGGAAAACTGCAGTAGCCAAGGCGAGCTGACTGACGTTATCAAGTACACTGCTGTTCCATTTGCAGAATTACTGGACTTGCGTTGTCCAAACTACCAAGGACGCAAGTCCGAAATTTGCGTACTTGGTATTGAGAAACGGCCCTGGACTGGGAGGAGCAGTCGCGCGCAGTCCTGCGTCACCAGACTATTTGTCTAATTTTCACTGTACTTTAGGCCGCGATGGAAACACAGACAGCAACAGGTCTGGGGAAAAAAGTTCCTGGGACAAATTTTTCCAGGTAATTTTGGTGGAAAAGTGGCTTATGACAGTATATACTTTGGTAGTATTTTTATTCCTGGTTAATTTTGTGAATGCAGTCTCTTAATTTACCTGGTAGAATATGTGAAAATTTCTCTCATTTGGTGCTTGGAAAGCCACTCTGGTCTTCTCCAAAAGATACGTCTGCACTGATGCCCCAACCAGCAGCTGAGAGCTGCATTAAAAAAAAATCACATACCTTTACACCAATCACAAGATTCTCCAGGTTCATTTCCATGTGTGAAACAAAGTGAAAGCAAAACTGACCCGTTGAGCTGAAGCTGAATGTATTTTCCAAAGCGACTGCTGTTGCTATTGCGTAAAGTGCAGGCATTCCCTGGGGAAGAAGGAAAAGGAAAATAAAGGCTTTTAGAAAGCATGTAATGAAGATATCACAGATCTTCAGAGAGGAAATGAGACTGAAACATCAACTGATCCCTGTATTCCTCACCAAACGCCTCCATGACTGGGTTGGAGTCCAGTACTCGTCTTTCTATCTTCTCTACAGTGTCCTGGCACTTCTGAGAAGAGGTGGCTACAGTGGCATAATACTTCATCAGACAGCGTGACGTCCATGTCTGAGGAGATATTTAATAAAGGAGATGTGGTCTAAATCATGTTGAGATTTTACTGTTTTCAGATCAGTCCTAAATTTAGTACTGTATGTATTTGAAATATTGAGCTTGACAGTTAATTTAAAGACTGTAAATAATGAGAAATCATAATTTCCTTTATTTTTTAGAGACTTTATTGAAACATATAGCAAAAAAGGCTTTCTAAACTTCTAAAGTTAAAAACAAGCAGTGGGTTTATTTTAAACGGGTGTGTTTTGGTAACTGTAATCTGATCTGAACCGTTTGAGCAGCACATTTCAGCTGGGAATGTTTTATGAATCTGTCACAATGTGATGCTGATTTACAAAGTGACTGGCATTTAAGAATAGAGCAACTCAGAGTAAAGCACTGAGATGTTTACATAGAGCTAGGCCTGTTTTTGGATCCCTTTAATATCATGCCATAGCTGTAAAACATGATCTACGAAATTACACCAAACAAACATCACTTACCTTCCCAGCTCCGCTTTCTCCAGAGACGACCAGCGATTGGTTCATGGGCTCCACCTGGCCCTGCACGTTCCTATAAGCCTCTTCTGCTACGATGAAGATGTGTGGCTTAAACTCCTGTGTACAAAAAGATGCTGTAACATTGCTTTCTGTATAACAGTGCTTTCTGTAAATCAGGTTGAGATGGCAAATGCTTCAGTGCATATAATCAAAGTTTAAGGCAAGTCATGTCACTCGGCGGCCATCTTTGAAACGCCTCTCGGGCATGCAAGTGCCGCTCGATAGAGCAGCCATATTGAGCGTTGCATTTTTCCCCATTCAAAACTATACGAGTGGCACGTCTTGTGTATTCTATAGTCTTTGATATTATATAACCTGCCTTTACCCGTTTCAAAAAATGTCCTTAAATGTTTAGTCAATATCTAGAGGGGCCACAGTTTATTTTTATCTAACTTCCTGATTTGCAATTTTTTCATTAACATTCTTTGATGTCAAAATAAACATGCAGAGCAAAGTATTGTCAAGGTTACTGGCCAACGGCACAATATGAAAAGTTCAAACCTCATAAATAATAAAATAATAGCTTACATTTTACTTAATTTAATTATTGTGCAAGTTAATGATAAGGTGACAACAACATGTAACAAAAAACACAGACTGTTTGGTGCTGTATTAAATATAAAGTTAAAGACGGACTCATTAACTTTACATTTAATACCACTGAACCTGCAGCTTACTGAACAGACCAGGTGTGCAAACATAGTTTTGACACTGTCCTCTGCTATGATAAAAGACAAATGGATTGACTAAACATCGTCCTGTCATCTGCTACGCAATAAAAGCATTTGAAAGGGAGGTACAGATCTCTTGTTTCAAAAGACAACACTTAAAACCCAAACAACTAGGGTTTTAACAAAAAAAACAAAAAAAAATCTCAAAAGTCAAGGTAATTCAAATTCAAAATGACTTAAGGTATAACACAAGTAGACTATTATTAACTATAAATGTTCTGTAAAAACAACAGCAGCTTTCAGCCTGTCACCATGATGCAAACATTAAATATCAGACATACAGTAGTAGTTACAGGTTTTTTTATTCGATTGCGCTGCTTTTCGATTGTTTTTACTATGTAAACATGGACGTGTTTGACAGTTGCGCTCGCGTCTTTTGCAGCGTCTCATTTATGAAACGGCAGTCTAAAAACGCGGCGCTCAAATTAACATAAGTTCACTCCCATCTTCTTGCATTTTTTTTCCTATTCCACTGCCCACGTCGCATCTTTATCAACACAAAAGCGTATTCTGTGTGAATGGCGCCTCGTGATATGAGCGCGTCACATGTAAGCGGTTAATCACGTGCGCTGACATGCGGTTGGATCATTCTTTTCTCTTTACTGTTATCACCGGCATATTGTCAAAATGTCTAATTCTAACGTTTGGTAATATTTCTATTCGCGATTCCTCGATTTCTAAAAAATAAAATCGTGGCAAAACATTACATTTGAATTAATCGATAAAATCGCCCAGCCCTATTGAACCAAACAATATTTCATTTATTACTTACATAGTCAATCAATAATGCCTGTTTTTGATACTGTACATCTGATGATAATCCAGTAAACTAAATACTTCAGGTTGGTTTAGTCACTTTTTGGTAACTAAATTTTATAGCAAAACCAAACCAGTTGACATATTTCTACCAATGCACGGAATGAGGAATCAGACCACTAATATGACCATAAAAACCTCATTGTATTTAAAGCATATTTATGGCTTCCACACTAAAGTATTTGTAACTTCCATATTTTTACGTTGGAGATGTACTGACAAGCTTGAGCGTGTTTACCTGAGGTTGAGGAGCGGAGTGATATTCCCTCATCACATCCAGAGAGTACAGGTGAGGAATGGGCTGGAAGGGGTTGAGGGCAACCAGCGTGCAGCCAGCATGTGTGTAGAAAACCTTTGCACTGTACCTGGCCTGCAGACATTTCAGCACTGCCAAACACAAAACACCACAGCTGTAATTCAACACTGACTCACAATAGGACATTTAGAACTGGTATAGAAGCTTGTTTTTGCCACAGAATAAAATATAATAATAACAACTCACAATTCTGACTTTTTTCCTTGCAATTCTGAGTTTCTGAGTTTTTTTTCTCACAATTCTTAGAGATACAAACAAGTGATTCTGAGTAAAAAATTCTGAATTGCAAGATGTTAACTCGCAATTGTGAAAAGGAAGTCAAAATTGTAATATAAAAAGTCGCAATTACATTTTGATGTGATATGACTATCAATATTATGAATCAGAATTCAAGCTCCAATCTAGAATTTCACATGCTAGAACTAAAATCAGACATCAAAATATTGTAATGTGGAAGAATATCCTATCATCTGAATTGGGGAAGAAAAAAAATCTTGACATTATTCACTTGCAATAAACATCATAAGGCCAATGAAGAAAAATGACCAATAGTTACAGACATATATCCCAAGCGCTTTTGCACAATGTACCTGTAGAAGGCGTAACCGGGTTGACTTTAGTGAGGTCATCGTACGTGTGAAGTTCAGCTTCATTGATAAGGAAGTCTCTGATGTCCCCTTCCAGTGAATCATTGAGAGATTTCCTGAGGTCCTGGGTTCTGTCTTTCAGTCCATGTACCTGCATGATGCAATTAATAAAGAATAGGCTCCATTTACTGTACAGATGCAGCAATCCAATTTAGAAATGTTTCATAAGTACAAGCCCTGATGCCAATTCAACCACATCTTGACATTTCAATAGCAAACTTGATCTTCAGAAAATGTCAACAATTTTTCATTTTCTTTAAGAGTCCTCTATTCATAATATTCTTGTCTGAATCTGGTGAGAAATATACACACTTGCACAAATCTGAGAGGACAACAGGGGGTGGACTTTTCCACTGGAGGATGCATAATTATGGGTTATGGACTCATGGTTTGAAGTTAAAAACATCTTAATAATGGATTTGTTTCTTACAAACATGTAGGCCTAGCTCTTTACTTTACAAGATGTTAACCGATGGACTGGAATGGTGTGGATTATTGTGATATTTTTATCAGCTGTTTAGACTCTCATTCTGACGGGCACCCATTCGCTGCAGAGGATCCATTGGTGAGCAAGTGATGTAATGCTATATTTCTCCAAATCTGATGAAGAAACAAACTCATCTACATATTGGATGGCCTAAGGGTGAGCACATTTTCAGGAAATTTCTTTAAAAAACACATCCTTTCAGAGCCATGTATGCAACTGTATATTACAAAATGCACAATACCATAATTAAGCTTGCTTTATGTCAGATGTCTTTATGCATGACATCAAAGGAAAGAGCTTTTTACATTTATCAAGCCACTACATATGCTTGTCATATTTCCAACACCTTTGGTTGACAACTTGAGATTTGACTAATTGCTTGTACTATTCCTCATTTGAAAGACAAAGCAAATGCTGAGCAACAACAGAGTAAGAACATTTTCCAAATATAACACGCCTGGACTTCATCACAAAAATGTCAGTAATAAGCAGAGATGCTTAATTAATTACACATCCTTCCTCTGACGCTGCTGTGAATCCATATGCTCTGATGAGAGCATGTGTTGAGAAGGGTCAGGACATGCTGAAGACAAGCTAATAATACACACTGTCTGCTGGACAGGCCTGCTCCTAATCCAATAACAAACACAGGCAAACGACAACAAGACTGGGAATCTGAATTGACTGGAGAGCATCTTAAAAACAAATAGTGGTAAGAGACTTTGGTTAGTACAGAGATCACACAGATCAGTTAAACACGAAACATTTGTAACGAGACAATTACAGATTCCCATAGAATTGATCCTAGTTTAATCCGTCAGGAACTTTCCGTTCCAACACTTGAGTCAATGCATGAATCATAATGGCCCAGAACAAAACAGATGATGACTTTATCTGCGCCAGGGGCTGCAGGCATGAGAAACACTGCATGGCACAACAAACCAACCGCATTATTCACACTTAACAGTAAACCAAATTTAATAACTGAGGGTGACCTTTGATGCTGCAACTAAATGAATGTATCAAACCATATGAACACAGACAATATAAAATATAGTGCTAAAAAAACACGTCTTCATTTACTCCAAAACAAGTTGCAGGTTCCCTTTGAAATAACGTCATATAACTTTGTTATGCCAAAAAAAGGCGCGTCTGAAATGTTCAGGTTCTGCGCATGCTCAGATTAGGTTGACCTGCGGAATAATCTGAGTATATTCTTCAGATTAACTGCACCGCTGCTTAATCCCACAATGACAACACGAGCCACGCCAATGAACATGCAAATGAGGGAACACCAGAAAAACAAGCCAATTCAATTGAGTGATTAGAAATAAATCACAGTAAATCACTTTATTAACAGTTATTGTACAGCTCAATAGAAAACTAGTCCCTAGTCATCTAAGTAATACCCGTTTAGGGTGGCATTAATCAAGCATGTTACTTCCCTTAAAAATAAAATATTATTATAAATATTACCGGAATAGCAATTCGAGAATATAATTCTGAACGTGTAGTATATGTATTTCTTGTCACAAAAATATAGGCCCTACGTTAAACTGTGATGGGGAAATAAGAAAATTATGAATACTTATGCGTACTAACGACGTTTTGGGGCATGTAACTGTTAAATTAACTGTTAGCATTGTAATACCACGGTGTTCTTTACAGAACCTATGGAACATAAACCACCATTATACAGTATTTTTGTAACGGGCTGCTTTCAGATAAACATGTTAATTTGTCAGTTTAACTTGTTTTTGTAGATAATACAATTTAAATCTAAAACTTTGATGTGCATAAAGATAGAAAAAGTGAGGTAAAAAGTGTTAAATGAGCAGTAAATAATACAATTTGTGTACCTTTTCCTTCTGGCGGTTTGGTCTTCCAGCTTTTTCCAAACTCCTGAATGTCCCGTCAGAACTGTTAACGGTCGAAACGTCTTTATTTCTGAATAAAAGCTTCTGTTTGACATTCGCCATGAGTGTAAACTTTAGGAAGACACGTTTCGCTGTATTTAATGTGTTATATCGCTGCCATTAGATTGATATTTTATGAGTTATGTTTTGTTTCTTCAGCCATGAAAATTCCTCAGTGAGTGAAGGACAAAACTCCCACCACACCAGCAGCGGCTAATGACACGCGCAGCGACGTCACGCATTTTAGGCTCAAGGAAAAGGTCCCGCCCCATACAGTGACGTTTCTGTAAGCCACGCCCAATGCGGAAAAGAAACATCGCAACCCCAATTTGTGGCTACAGTTTGTTATAAAGTGAGGATTATTACAGAAGAATGAACGATTTGTAAGACGAATGTTTATTTTTACTATTTAATAAAGAGATACAAGTACAGTAAGTATAGATATATGGGAGTCCATGTTTCGTGTACTAAACCGGTTTATCCTGACAGGCCACTGCTGTAATGTTGATCTCTGCAGTTTAGTCTAACCTAACCTGATTTATCTAATGTCCACACATCACACGGGACGAGGTAGGTCACATTTCCTAATATCCATACTATAAAGAGCTTTAATAAATATGTGTCTTGATTGAATTGCTTTAATACTCTCTGGAATTATTTGAACATAAACCTTTGAGATCAAAACTTCCACTGCATCCTAATTGTATATTGTAGGTGATTTAATTTAGTCATTCTGAGGTGTGTGTGTGTGTGTGGTTGCATGTATGTATGCATGCATGCATGTATGTATTTCTACAGTCTATATCTATCTATCTATCTATCTATCTAAAAAAATAGGAAACTATAATTGGAAAAGAATGTTAAAAAATGCATTTTAAACAAATGTTTCATGTAGTCTTTTAATTAAATTATTTTCCTACTAATATGTGATCATATAGACAGCATGCATAGTAATTATAAAAGAATTTTAAATGCTGCTTGAATTTTAAAAGTCTTCTAATTAAATTTTAATTAAAATTAAGCCCTAAAACAGTATGAAAGCAATTGTAAAAGAATTAGAAACAATGACTTAATATTTAAGCAAATATTTAATATAGTCTTTTAATTAAATAATATTTCAACTAATATGTGATCATAAAAACCGCATGCATACTAATTATAAAAAATTTAACTAATATTCCTTTTGTTTAATACGATTATATAATTAATTAACTAATATTAAGTCATAAACTATTAGATAAAATAGTTTTAAAGTATAAAAAAAAAAATAGTTATGTATGTTAATATATTAGAAAAATGCATTTTAAACAAGTATTGCATGTAGTCTTTTAGTTAGGCCTAAAAATATTTCAACTCATATGAAGTCATAAAAATCTATATCTATCTTAAAATATAACAATGTAAAATCAGTAAAGTGTGCACAAATTTTTTAAACTGATTTATATATATATACTCACACACACTATGTGTGTGTTATCAACTAACAGTCTATGTTTGTACTTCACTTATTTTCACACTTGTCTCTTTTTACAGACAATGGCATCGGCAGAAGTAAAAGTTGCATTTGTCAGCAATCACAATGGGACGACCCTTACGGAGGTTTCGCTGGGATCCCTCTTAGCCCCGCTGTGTTTTCTCAGCCGAGGTCTCTTCCTGATAGTCTTCCACCTTGGAAAAGGGGTTATTCCGTTCTCCTGGGGATCCCATCTCCTGCTGGACTTCACAGCACTAATAATGCCTCTGGTCCTGTCATGCACCGCACTGAGCGACATCCTTCACTTTGTCATCATGGGCATCGCTGTAGTTGACTTAGTTGTCCTATACCTCATTTACAAGAACGGAAAGCATCCAAGCGTTCAAGGTTCCCTTTACAGTACAATTGACAGGTTTGTGCAAAGCAGAGTAGAATCCAACATGGTCCCGTTTGTGACCGTGTTTCGAGTTCTGGTCAACATGAAGACCGCCATAAGCATTTTGGCTGTTGATTTTAGCGTCTTCCCAAGACGTTATGCAAAAACAGAGATGTATGGAACAGGGGTGATGGATTTCGGCGTCGGAGCGTATGTAATGGCCAATGCGTTGGTGTGTCCCGAAGCAAGAGGAAAGGACATTCAAGGGTCGAAGATCAGTCATGTGTTTAAACAGTTGATTTCCGTCTGGCCGTTGGTCTTGTTAGGGTTTGTGAGACTTGCGAGCGTCAAATCATCAGGCTACCACGAGCATGTGACAGAGTATGGAGTTCACTGGAACTTCTTCTTCACGTTAGCCATCGTCAGAGTGGTGGCGTCCGCACTTCTGGCTCTTTTTCCTGTGGACGCCTCATGGCTTCTTGCTCTTCTCATTGGTGGAACCTACCAGGTTGTTTTGGAGACAACAGGTCTGAAGTCCTTCCTCATTCACAATAACGAGCGCACAGGCTTTCTGCAGGCAAACAGAGAGGGCATCTTCTCAGTTGTGGGTTACATCGCCATCTATATGGCTGGGGTCCAGGTTGGCCGTTACCTCATGCAGAGCAGAAATGTGGTTAAAGACTGGATCTAAAGCCATCTCTAATTTTTCATTTGTGTCTGCATCGTGGTGTCCATATCAAAACAAGAAGTCATTACCAGATGAGAAAATGAGAAAAAATATGGATGCATTATGCCTCGTACAGTCTGTTAACCGGAATCAGTTGTTATATTTCCTACTTGCAAATACCATGACTGGTTTGACCAATGTGTTAATCGACACTCTGAACAGCAATGATGTTTTAGCTGTAAGTGTTTTGCTCTTGTATATGTTTATGAATAGCTCAGTCATATTCATATTGCATATCAATAAAATAACCATTAAGTTCTGGTAAACACCCTTTCATTTAGTTTCAGATTACATTGTATTATTTTTTTTTTTTTTTTAATGG
>NW_015660499.1:2176886-2181239 GCF_001515625.1 Sinocyclocheilus rhinocerous | reverse complement strand
AGGACTGGTTTGAACAATGTGTTAGTCAACACTCTGAACAGCAGCAATGTTTTAGCTGTAAGTGTTCTGCTGTTGTATATGTTCTTGAACAGCTTAGTCATATTCATATTGCATATCAATAAAATAACCATTAAGTTCTGGTAAACACCCTTTCATTTAGTTTCAGATTACATTGTATTTTTTTTTTTTTTTGAATGGCTCTCGCAAAACTGCTGTGAAATACACTGTATATTGTTTGCATAGTTCAAATAAAATTGAATGTGTAATTTGTAAATGTACTGCTACTGTGTATTACATATGAGATATGAATACATATATTTATTTCATGTTAACAGTAGAACAGAAGATTTTTGTATTTTTATATGCTGCAATCGGCCAACTTTTTCCATGAGTTTAATCGTCTTTGTGCCTTTGCAGTTCACCGTGTAGATAGCCTGTGTGATTAAAAACATGCCATGTAGTGATTTATTTAATTGATTATGAAAGGTGCATGCATTATAATTATAAAAGAATTTGGAAAATGCTAATGTTTGCTAATATTCCTTTTAATCAATATTAAGTCTAATATTAATTAATTAATTGAAATGAAAATGAATTCATATTAAAACTATATGAAAAATAATTGTAAAAGAATAAGAAAATTAAGCAAATATTTCATATAGTCTTTTAATGAAATATTCTAACTAACATAAAATAAAATGCATGCATGCATACTAATTATAAGAATTAAAAAAAAATGAATTAAACTTTTATTTAAATCATAAAACAATATGAAAATAATTGTGAAAGAATTAGAAAAAATGCAATTTAAGCAAACATTTAATGTAGTCATTTAAATAATATTTTAAGTCTAATATTAATTAATTAATTGAAATGAAAATGAATTCATATTAAAACTATATGAAAAATAATTGTAAAAGAATAAGAAAATTAAGCAAATATTTCATATAGTCTTTTAATGAAATATTCTAACTAACATAAAATAAAATGCATGCATGCATACTAATTATAAGAATAAAAAAAAAATATGAATCAAACTTTTATTTAAATCATAAAACAATATGAAAATAATTGTGAAAGAATTAGAAAAAATGCAATTTAAGCAAACATTTAATGTAGTCATTTAATTAAATAATATTTCAACCAAAATGCGATCATAAAAATAGCATGCATGCTAATTATAAAGAATTCTGATTCTGTCTTTTAATTAGACTTTAATATTAAGTCATAAAACTATATGGAAAATAAGTATAAAAGAATTAGAAAAAATTCATTTAAACAAATACTTCATTTAAATTAAATAATATTTTAACTAACGTGATAAATACTGCGTACATATACCAATTATAAAAATGATAAAAAGACAGATTTTTGCTAATGATACAAAGTCGTTTAACTAGACATTTATTTAATATTAAGTCATAAAACTATAAGAAAAATAGCTGTGAAAGATTTAGAAAAATGCATTTGAACTATTTAATTAATTGATATTTAAGTAATATTTTTATTTTTTATTTAGTCATTTAGCAGACGCTTTTATCCAAAGCGACTTACAAATGAGGACAATTAATATTAATAATAATAATAGTTAATTAATATATCAGCAAATATACGATCATAAAAATCGATTAACTTTTAGATGAATTTAGCATATTATATGATCTACCTATAATTAAATTATGTTTCTTCTGCTTTCTCTAAAATAATCTCCACCCATGTGTCAATCAAACTGCACACGTGACGTCAAGCCCTCGGAGCCCGGAACTTCTTTTCTGACGTATCCGGGGGGCCAAAGGTCATAGAACATTCGCCTGCCACATACGCCTCTGTCGCACTTGTTTGTTTTTGTCCAAAAAAAAAGAAACAACCTTCGGAAACAGGTGAGTACGACAGCTGCAACTTGATATTTGTGCATTTAGTCGCTCTTTCGAGTGCAATAACGGCAGAAAAGTAAGGCCACGGGAAAGATAAACCCGGAATGGGTCGAGTTAATGCTGAGGGTGTCAGTCCGTAAGTCAAATTAGATCTTTGACAGGGCACTTTTGAATTTAAAAAGCATGTATTGTTTTAAAAGTACATTCGCACCCTGTTTAGCAAGCAATAAAACATGCTTTGCTAGGTTTAAAGTTGCCGTGCAGCTCCCTCAGGCAAGCTACTGACAGAACTAACGTTAGCATGCTAATCAGCTTGATAAAAAGTTTCACAGGTTAGCCGTGCGCTAACTTGACTTGGACACTCAAAATTATCTCTTTTTTTGTAGCATCATCTCAGATGCCATCCCTGTAGCATTAGATATGTCGAAATGGCTCGTTTAAGTTGCTCTACAGGTGGGTGCGAGCATTTCGTTGGCTAACGGTTCTAATTAGCGTAACTTATGTGTCATTGGAGGGAACATGAGTGCAATTATTACAGCTCTGATTATTTAACGGTTGCCATGACTACCAGACTGTCAAGATTATTTAATATGAATATGATCGGAAATGTGTTTTTAGATATTTTAGAGCTTTGAGAGGCTGGTTTGGTGGCTGTTTAGCTGCTCATTGTTAGCACGTTATGTGGCTTGACCTCTTCATACTTGCACCTCTGATAAAGGAGTTACTGCATTTATTTGACACTTCTGTATATATATATATATATATATATATATATATATATATGCACATGTACGTGAGTGTTTCATTCAGATTGGGGTGTAGACTAGAGTTGGGGATAGTAAGGGTTTAAGCTAGGGATGCACCGATAGGATTTTTTTGGCCGATACCGATTTTAACACACAACTATGGGCCGATACCGATATTGGTCAATTGCATAAAACAGAAACGAAAAAAATATCGATCGGTTAACTCCAAGCAGAATTGGTATTTGAACGTTTCTGTTCCTGCGTTCCTCTGTATTATTACATTCCGAAATCGGTTTAAGTAGAAAAAATACTGGTTAATAACATTATTTTTAAAACTTTTTCTTTGCCTATAATAATAATAATAAAGTACAGCGTTTTCTTTACTCAAAAAGAAAAAAAAAACACGAGGGTCTTGATCTGGTAGCCTATCTTGCGCGTAGTCATAGCCAATACAGCATCATCTTTTCTAGATTTTGACCAAATGTATTAAACAAAAGAAAATACTGTCAACGCTTTAAAGACATTAAAGTAGGCCTTTTTTTTCCAAGATATTTAAAAATGTTTGCAGCATGGATAAAAACGCTACTCCTATAAGCGTTTTGAGAGGAAAAAACAGCCTAAATTAGTCAAATTAATTTTATTATTAATATATTATTGTTATTTTATTATTATCATTCAGAAATAATGTAGGCTAAAACACCGGTAAATAAAGCAAAATATTTACAAACATTACAAACACAATTAGGCTATTTAAGTTCCCTTCTCTCCACAACAAATCCTCTAAAGTTGTAAGCCAAAACGAATTTATTTAAAAGCAAAACTGAAGCCTACCTCTCTCATTCTTGTACAGGCCTATATATTCCTTTTTATGTAGCCTATATAGTTTTATTCCATTTTCTCTGTTCACAGAAACGCTGCAGGTGCGTGACGTGAACTTGTGTGAATCCGTGTTCTACACGATCCCGCCATTTATGCTGGTTTCAAACACACAAAAAGCTGCATATTACCTGCCATTCATTTTCACTTAAATGTAGGCTAATGCTTAATTGGCGGTTCGTGACATATCCTCAGAAAAACTAACTCCGGGGCATTGCCACTTAATCGGCCCTTTTCATGCTATTTCCGATATGCCGATGGCTTTAAAATAATAAAAATCGTCCGATACATCGGTGCATCCCTAGTTTAAGCCTCTGTAGTCAGATAAGAGTGTATGAATCTCTGTCTTAGCATTGACGCATAGCTGGTCAGCTGAGCCTTCTTAAGTGGCGCTCAAAGTTAGAATGGTTTCAACAGCGTGTTTCATTATGTCTCTTTGAATTAATGAATCAGCGTTTTTGAACGTGTAGTTGAATGACAGTCACGTTCCACCACCTTGTGGTGCAACACTGTAACTGCACTGCCTGACAGCCCGTCTAGAACACGTGCAGGTGTAAATATCAATAGAAAGTTTCTTGTCTAGTCAGATTAGAAAATCAGATTACAACTAGGCTAACTGTTATACATATAGGCTAACAATAGCCTAACGATCTTATTGTCAGGTTTATGTTGTGTTAAGTGGACCGTTATTTTGTCATTCTCTTCTGTTTACTTCACTTCCTGTTTCAACGCTATTTGGTTTCGGTTTCATTGTCTTCTGAATATGACCTCGTTAGTTATATCATAACCCATACACACACAAATTATATGTATATGTATATATATATATATATATATATATATATATGTGTGTGTGT
>NW_015660499.1:2168480-2171369 GCF_001515625.1 Sinocyclocheilus rhinocerous | reverse complement strand
TGACAGTAATCAGTGTTGAGTACTACTGTAAGGTTTACCCTGCCTGGTTTACATGTTTGAAAATGATTAACAGTTGAAAACATTAGAAATTTAGAAAAGTAATCAAAAAGTAATCAAAAGTAATCAGTTGCATTACTTTAATAAAGTAATTGAAAAAGTTACACTACTATTACATTTTAAGTAGGGTAACTTGTAATCTGTAACCTATTACATTTCCAAAGTAACCTTCCCAACACTGTATATATATATATGTGTGTGTATGGCGGTAATACCGCATACCGCGCTATTGAGCCACTCAAAATTACCGCAAGGGAAATTCCCTCACCGCAACAGCCCTATGTGTAAGCTAATAATCCTTAGCAAAGCTACAAAGGCTGCTGGGAAACCAGTGTTTGCGTTTTTGAAATGGACAAATATTGATTAATCTGGGTGAGAAAAGCAGCCATGTGAAAATCTAAATAGTATATTAATTGTATTATTATTTTAATTATTAGAAATATGTTGCTATTGTACTGTAAAAAAACATTTAATAATGCCCTATGTGTAAGCTAATAATCCTTAGCAAAGCTACAAAGGCTGCTGGGAAACCAGTGTTTGCGTTTTTGAAATGGACAAATATTGATTAATCTGGGTGAGAAAAGCAGCCATGTGAAAATCTAAATAGTATATTAATTGTATTATTATTTTAATTATTAGAAATATGTTGCTATTGTACTGTAAAAAAACAAGCATTTAATAATTTAATGTTGTTATTATTATTTAAATATTAAATATTAAACTGAAATATTACTATTGCGATAAGACTATTGTACTATAAAAAAGAGAAGTATTTAATAATAATAATATCTTAATTTGATAATTTGTATAAAAATTAAATAAAGAAATATTACTGTTACAATAATACTATGGTACTGTAAAAAGCAAGTATTTAATAATGATAATAATAATAAAAGTTATTTTAATGGTAGTATTATTTAAATTATGGAAATTAATCAAATAAATTAGTTGCAATAATAGTATTGTACTGAAAACAAGTATTTAGTTATTATTATTGTCATTATTGTCATGAGAACAAAAGTAAAATTACAATATTGATATTTATGGTAGGGCTGCATGATTATGACAAAAATCATAATTGTCGATTATTCTCTTGAAATTGTAATTGCGATCCTTACGATTATCACAATTTACATTGAATGATGTTTAATACCATTGTTTAATGCAACTGCATGCCTTATTTTCATATGAAAATAAACAAGCTGAAAACACTCTAACTGAAAAACTTTTAGTGCTTTTCTATAGTATTAAGCTTCAAATGTCAAATATACATCGGATTGGTTTGTTCTTTAAATTATAAAAAAAAATATATATATGAATGGTATTATAATGTTATACTAAAATTAAAATAATGGGAAAACCCCTTAAGATAACATGTAGAAAGAAAAAAATGCATCTTAAGCACGCAGAATAACATAAGTGGACTTTGAATGATTAATTGCCGCTTTGAACGATTACGTAATTGTGGCATCCATAATTGTAATCGCGATTAATTGTGCAGCACTAATTTATGGGATGCCCTTTGCTTTTGAATGTTCGAAATCTAAAATTCATGTGGGTCATACTTTTCACTTCAGAAAATATGAAAGTCCATATAAATACGTAAATTACATTGAAAAGTGGTCTGAATTGAAACTCATAGTGGAGGTGATATTGCGGTTGTGTCCACACACTAGCAGGCAGATCTGGGCAAAGACATGGCGCGTCTGGTGGCTGTCTGCAGAGACGGGGAAGAGGACTATCTGTTTCTTGCACGTCAGATTCCCTTGTACATCGATGACTCGCTCACGGTAAGATCATTTATTGATTGCACTTTGCATTTTACCATCTTTAAAGCCAACGTGAAATTAACATAAAACCTATTTACTTTAAAAAAAATATGGTCTTATTGTGTGTGTGTGTGATTGATCTGTCAATTTGGGTATTTTAGCAGCCAATACCATTAAACCGGTTAGAAGTTTGTCTTGGCAGGCACTTTTGTATTAAGCAGTTATGTTCCCCTATACATGCATTACTGAAAGCAAACTGATTTCACGGTATTATATAGGAAGAAGCACTGCGTTATTTTGATGATATATACACATTTTTATGTAGATGGTGATGGAGTTTCCTGACAGTATTCTGGACTTTGACAGCTGTCAGATGAACAGTTCACAAATGAAGCAGTTTATTGAGGTAAACTATGACATTTTCTCATTTTCACTGTTGGCAATGAATCTCATGAAACCTGTTAAGAGTCATATTTCACCTAAAAAGTATTTAATATTAAAGAGTTATTTAAATCTGTAACATAAAAAAATTACTATTCACGACAATTAATTAGAATACCCTCTAATTCTCATTACAGTTATGCAAAAAAAAAAAGCATTTTCCATACTCTACATTAACAGTGGTAGTATTTATTGTACTGCCTTTAATTTATGTTAATTTTAGTGCTGGGCAAGGATTAATCGCATCCAAAATAAAAGTTTGTGTACATAATATATGTGTGTGTACTGTATATATTTATTATGTATATATAAATACACACCCATGCATGTATATATTTAAGAAAAATGTTATGTTTATATATTAAATATATTTATATGTACTGTATGTGTGTGTCTTTATATATACACAATAAATATACACAGCACACACACATATATTATATAAACAAACTTTTATTTTGGATGCCCAGCAATAGTTAATTTTAATAAAAATACTATAATTAAGGTATGTCACGATCATGAATGTTGGGCTGTCAAATAATTGTCACAAATAATCGCTATTAAAAATGTAAAAATGTCATTGTTATTAATCTTTTAACTTATATATATATATATATATATA
>NW_015660499.1:2098416-2164890 GCF_001515625.1 Sinocyclocheilus rhinocerous | reverse complement strand
ATGTTTGTTCGGTGTGGGTCTTTCGGTTCGGTACGCATGTGTACAACTTTGGCACCTCACAGTCATTGAGTCGATCATGACCTCCTCTGTATACCAAAGTATTCTAGAGTCAAATATGAGGACATCCGTCCAACAAAGCTTGGCCTTCGTACCGAAAATGTTCGGTGTGGGTCTTTCGGTTCGGTACGCATGTGTACAACTTTGGCACCTCACAGTCATTGAGTCGATCATGACCTCCTCTGTATACCAAAGTATTCTAGAGTCAAATATGAGGACATCCGTCCAACAGCTAAAGCTTGGCCACGATTGGGTGATGCAACAGGACAATGATCCCAAGTACAGCAGCAAATCTACAACAGAACAGCTGAAAAGAATCAAGGTTCTGCAAAAGCCCAGTCATAGTCCAGACCTCATCCTGACTGAAATCATGTGGTGAGAGCTGTGTATAAACAAATGCCCACAAACCTCAATAAACTGGAGCAACGTTGAAAAGAAGAGTGGGCCAAAATTCTTCTAGAACGATGTGAGAGACTGATAAATTCATACAGAAAATGATTACTTCGAGTTATTGCTGCTAAAAGTGGATCTACTTGCAAAGGAATCATAAGGTGTCCTAACTTTGTCACACATGGCTTTTCCATTTTGGCTTTATTTTTGTTAATCAAATAATGGCGAGGTGTGATATTGTTCATCTGAGGCTTTATTTCCAAATTTTAAGACTTTCCAAGGACCAGATAATTTTTTATTATCTCCTGATACAGAAAACCATGAAATTCAATAGGGTGTCCTAACTTTTTCACATGAATGCATATATATATAGAATATCAGTTTTCCAGCTTGACAGAGGCACAGAATGCAAAAAAAACCAAAATGATAGAGAGTCAGACTTTTATGGCTTCCAGCTTCACTTTCCCACCTGTGTTTTTTGGTCCACCAGCATTACAGCATGCTAAAGCAGCAGGACCTGAACATGGCGTTGATGGTGATGTCTCGTGAGGTGTTCAGCGCTCTGTCTCAGTCTGTGCCGTGCGTGGGCTGCCGGCGCAGCGTGGAGCATCTGTTCTCTCAGCTCACGGACTCTGGATACTTCGCACTTGAACCGCTCACTGTGGGATCCTCTGGAGTGCTGTCAGTCACACGGGTGTGTCTCACAGACCCCAGGAAGCTCTACACGCTCTTTTATGTTCATGGGTAAGTGTTACATTTGCCTCAGACACACTGAAGTCCACATTAAAATCAAAACTGACCCCATTTACTTTTTATTAAATGTTTCTGGTCTTTTTGTGTGTGTGTGATTTGCACTGAGCAAGTTATTCCAAAGAAAAACTTTTTGTAATTTTTCTTCAAGGTGGAATGATGGGCACGGAAAATATTAACTATTAATCATCATCATAGCCTGACAATCCAATGAAATTAAGCTTCAACCTTTTTTTTTTTGTCTGTTTAGTTTGTTTTCTTTTGCCTATATGATTTAGTTGTTGTTTTTCATTCTAATATGTGTGCTTTGTCTTGTTGCAGGTCAAAGTTAAACAACGTAATTGATTCCATTCCCAAGAGTAAAAAGAATAAACGCTGTCAGCTGCACTCTTTAGACACGCACAAACCGAAGCCTTTAGGGTGAGTCAGTAACTTGGTTTTTAATTATCATGTGACATTTGGTGTTTGAGATGACAGTTTCTTCTTTTGTGCTTCCGTGACAGCATAACCAAAAAAATTTTAGCAATCAATTTAGGAATTTTTTAGGAATCAATGAAAATATGAAACATTTTTAGTAATACTGATAGTGGTCAGGGTCTGAAATTAATGGGGGTTTAGGGCAAAAATGCCACCAAAATGAACAAAAATGCCTCCCAAATTCAACATAAGGGGTCAAAAACTGCCCATACAGAAATAAAACGAAATATATTACTTGTACTGTATTACAGAAACTGTTAAAATGAATAAAATTAATAAAAATGAATAATCATTATTACATTATATATTACAAGAGGGCGATAACCAATAATGACAATGATTTTTGTCATAATATTACAGTTCCTGTTTGTTTCCATTTTATATAGACCAGTTTTATGTAAGATGAGAGAACTTACCTTGATCACATAACATTATGCAATTGTTGAATGCATAAGCAGTCTGTGTGAATAAACGCACCATGTCAGATGCATTGGTAACAGCCTATACTGAATTAATTTTATAAATACAGTTATTTGACATAAAAGACAAAACCGATTCATTTAATGAGGTAATTATAAAAATTGAAAAAATTGAAAAAAAAAAATGCCACTGGAAATTAGTCCTTGGGAAAATATTGCCCTTTAAGCACACAAAAAGTACATTTCTGATCCTGGTAGAGATGTAAGTGACCGTATCAGTAGGTTGTTTGGTAACCATGGTTATGGATCCGCAGGGGCAGCTGGATGGACGTGTGGGAGCTGATGTCACAGGAGTGTCGTGATGAAGTGGTTTTGATTGACAGCACCTCTCTGCTGGAGACTCTGGAGACGTACCTGCGCAAACACCGGTGAGAAATTGTGATCTTGTGACCTCAACTTATTTCTCTTAATTGGCTCAGTGACAAAAATGTATTTTATTGGTTGCCTCTTTTTTTTGATTTTCAATATCATTCTCAGGTTCTGTACGGACTGTAAGAACAAGGTTCTGAGAGCGTATAACATCCTGGTAGGAGATCTGGACTGCAGTAAAGAGAAGGGCTACTGTGCTGCTCTGTATGAGGGGTTACGCTGCTGCCCCCATGAGCACCACATTCACGTCTGCTGTGAGACTGATTTCATCGCACACTTACTGGGCCGAGCAGAACCAGAGTTCGCTGGGGGTTATGAGTGAGTGATCCAGTCCTTATGGAGTTTGTTTGATGCTGTGTAACGAGCATTAAAGTCACACCATATCATCAACTGGAAATTGGATGCATTAGCTATTCTGTTATCATAGATATACCTTCATAAAGAATGTGTGGATCATTTACAGGCGTCGAGAGAGACACGCGAAGACCATAGATATCGCACAGGAGGAGGTGCTGACGTGTCTAGGAATTCATCTGTACGAGCGGCTGCACAGAATCTGGCAGAAGCTGCGAGCAGAAGAGCAGACGTGGCAGATGCTCTTCTATCTGGGCATTGATGCACTCCGCAAAAGCTTCGAGGTAACAATCTCATGAGCATCATCTAATTCCCAAATGTTTCTTTCCATCAGTGGGGTATAAATCCAACAGTTAAAATCATTATAAACAGTATTATATTTTCAACACCATTTAAGCGGTATATGTATATATTTTGCTGACAGGTAAAAAATAAGTTATATTTATATAAATTCAGTACAAAATAAAACTGATTGTGTAATATTTTTACCTTCTGATGGTATGCCTCCTCCATTTATTAACATTTTGTTGTTTGACTTTATTTAGTGAAGGAGTTTTAGGGCCAGATTTACTAACAGCTTGCATCAGCGCAAAAGAGCCGTTACAAAAATTACTGTCAGAATTTACTGAAGACACGCAGTGAAACCTTTGTGTTGAAAAGGCATAGACAGAGTAATTTTTGTGTCTGACCTTACTGCGTATGAATTTGTAGGAGTTTCCCATTCAGATGCATGATTTATGGCGGGAGAGTATTTAAATGAGTCATGCAATGTAATTTATTGGTATTTGCATCATTACTAAACACCAGTTTGATTGCATTGATCATTATGGATATGTTTTTTTTAATTTGCGCATTGTCTGTAGATCCACAGACCTTTCCACTCCCGTCTGTGCTTTTATGTAATTGCACGCTCACACTAATTTGCCCTTTTTAGTAAACCTGGCCCTTAATTCCTATTTTGTACTTCTGGAAAGTGTTGTATGTTATAATGTGCTCACTTGATTTATGTTAAATGATGTGCAGATGGCGGTGGAGAGGGTTCAGGGCATCAGCCGGCTGGAGCAGCTCTGTGAGGAGCTCTCAGAAGAGGAGCGAGCCAAAGAACTCAAACAGGAGAAAAAGAGGCAAAAACGCAAGAACAGACGCAAAAACAAGTGTGGCTTCGAACAAGAGGCGGAGGGGGAAAAAGACAAAAGTCTTGATGAGGTAATGACTCATTTAATGTGTCTCTGTTCCTCTTCCGAAGTCTCTTCTGCTCACCAAGGCTGCATTTATTTGATCAGAAATACAGTAAAAACAGAAATATTGTGAAATATTTTTACAATTTAAACAAGTTTTCTATTTGAATATATTTTAAAATGTAATTGATTGCTGTGATCAGAGCTGAATTTTCAGCATCATTACTTCAGTCTTCAGTGTCACATGATCCTTCAGAAATCATTCTAATATGCAGATTTGCTGCTCAAGAAACATTTCTGATTATTATCAATGTTGAAAACAGTTGTTTTTGTATATGTTCTTTTAAAAGAACAGCATCTATATGAAATAGAAGTCTTTTGTAATATTATAAATGTGACCCTGGACCACAAAACCAGTCATAAGGGTCAATTTTGAATAAATAAGCTATCCATTGATGTATGGTTTGTTAGGATAGGACAATATTTGGCTGAGATACAACTATTTGAAAATCTGGAATCTGAGGGTGCAAAAAAATCTAAATATTGAGAAAATCGCCTTTAAAGTTGTCCAAATGAAGTTCTTAGCAATGCATATTACTAATCAAAAATTAAGTTTTTATATATTTATGGTAGGACATTTACAAAATATCTTCATGAACATGATCTTTACTTAATATCCTAATGATTTTTGGCATAAAAGAAAAATCAATAATTTTGACCCATACAATGTATTTTTGGCTATTGCTACAAATATACCCCAGCGACTTAACACTGCTTTTGTGCTCCAGTGTCAAAAATGTCTTTACTGACACTTTTGATTAATGCGTCCTTGCTGAATAAAAGTATTAATTTCAATTAAAATTCACTTAAATTGAATTAAAAATGTACTTATTTAAATAGTATAGCCTAAATAATAATGTGGCTTTCAGTTAGACTAACTGTATTGAATGTAAGATATATTTACAATAAATACAGCAAAAAGAAACGTTGTGAAAACTGTTCTGTCAAGCTGATAAAAAATGTAGTTATTTGCTGCGCAACATTCTTCTTGAATTCCTCTGTTTTTCACCCTCATTCACTTCCTCTTTGTCTTTGCACAGGGTTCGTCTGAGTCTGTGGACGGCGGCTGTAAGTCGTGTGGCAGTGGAGAGGAGTCAGTCGGCAGTGTGGAGGTCATCATCACCAGCGTGAGTTCATCCTGCACCTGCTCCGCCGCCTCCATCCTGCATTCCCCCAAAACCAAGAAAGGTAAAGAAAGCTTTTCGTTTTCTTTAGTAATGGAATTATGCATAGAAGTTACCCAGAATGCACCTGACTGGTGAGTTTGTGTCTGTTTGTTCTTCTAGCACTCTTGCCTCACAGTAACGGCAGTGACTGTGGTTACTGTTCCAGTATGGAGGGCAGCGAGACGGGATCCAGAGAGGGCTCAGACGTGGCCTGCACCGAGGGCATGTGCAACCATGATGAAACAGGTATGGAAATAAATGTGGCAAATATAGAGGAGTCTTTATTATTATTGATAAGTATAAGAGTTGATGTTGTGATGGGTTGGTCTGAAGGGCAACAAAAGTAAATAACTGGACACAAAATATTGATTTGAGGTGAAATGTTTTATTAGCTCACTAAACACAAAGCTTCCAAGAAGACATAACGTTCCTAGCAAATGGCCTTGAGCCGAGATGAACAAACAAGTTCAAGATGAACATTTAAGGGATGATGTACAGTCATATCACTTATTACACATATTATTACTGCATAAATAATGATGAGGATATGAAATATTGATTTGAGATTAAACCGTTTTAAAATCTTGCCTATTTATTACCTTACCCATTATAATCCATTATATACTGTTAGCAAAACAAATGTTCTGGCAAGGTGAACACTACAGCAATGTTACGGTATTTTCAGTAAAACTGCTAACTGTTATAAAAATTAAACAATAATTCAATCATAATATTTTTATTATTTAATACATTTTTAGAATAGACCTGGAGATTCCCTAGTAAAAAGTATAGCCCTGTGCCATAATTTAAAAAACATTTCATATTAAGTAAACTTCAAACCCATTAATATATCTATTGATAGATCACTTAAGACTTACTGATAAAAATGACTGTATAATTAAACCCTTTTTGGAGTGTTTCTTTATTGCAAGATGCGCATTTCTTAATATTATGCCTTAAATGTGTTTTAATATCAGATGATCTCTGTATAATACCAGATATTTAAAGTGTACCTGAGGTATAATAGCAATAGTTCCACTTTAGCACAATCAAATATACTTAAATAATATCTATATGTTGGACATCAGCACTACTTCTGCACAATTTAAGTGCATTAAGCACAAAATTTAAAATACGAATGCAGGGTAATTTTATTGAGTACATAAATACCTAAATGTATTTGTAGTATACTTGGCACAAAATGAATGTATTTTAGCTTAATTTTAGTTTTTTTTTTTTTCACTGGGGTTACCTTGTACATATTCCAAATACATTGAATATGTATTTGTTAATCTCCAGATCTATTCTAAAAATGTTTCAAGATTTCAGACAACTCTGTACAGCCAGCCAATCAGATCTGAGCTTGCTGTTGTGCCATTTTTATGTGCAGCCAGGATCATATATAGAAGATTGCTTTGATAGACATTTGATAGTGATCATATTTGTGGTTATCTCCAGGTGAATACTCATGTAGTCACCGCTGCTCAGAGGAGAAGGAAGAGGATGCTGTGGACAGCTGTGTGGAGTGCTGGGCAAACTCAGAAGACAACACAAAGGGCAAAAATAAAAAGAAGAAAAGAAAAAACAAGGCGTCACTTTGCAGGAGCGAGCATGTGAGTTCACACTTGTTTTGGACAAAGTAGCCAAGTGCTTTCTTATGGGTTGCTTCAATTAGATGCTTCTCAGGTACATTTACATTTAGTCATTTAGCAGACGCTTTTTTCCAAAGCGACTAACAAATGAGGACAATGGAAGCAATCAGAATCAACAAAAGAGCAATGATACGCAAGTGCTATAACAAGACTCAGTTAGAATAATGTCTATCTACATGTACACGTAGCAAGTTTTTTTTTAAAATTATTATTATATAATAAATAAAACGAAAACAGATAGAATAGAAAAAGAATAGAACAAGCTAGTGTTAGAGGCCTTTTTTGCTTTTGTTAATTGTATAATAAATAAAAAGAAAACCAATAAATAGAATACAAATGGATTAGAGAAGCTAGTGTTATTTTTATTTATTTTTTTTGTAAGAAAACAAGCAGTTAGTAAATGAATAGAGCGCAAGTCTAAAAGGGACAAGTTTTTTTTTTTTTTTAAAGAATAGAGAGTGCTAGAGAAGTGATTTTGTGCCTCTTTGGGATGAACAATAAAGCGACGTTCACTTGCAGAACACATGGTAAATTGATCTTGTTGAACAACTGTTTTTATTTATTTTTATTATTATTTTTATATAAGCCGTCACTGGTTACATAACATAGCACATATATATCATAATAAAGAGAAAAAATAAATGAATTTATAAAGACAAATAAAAAATAAGGTAGAAATATATATATCTCATCTGATTCAACAACAATCAAAATATTTAACTGAAATATTAGTGTTGTATTAAGTGATGCATGCCATCGAGTCGCAGGTTGTGATCTTTTCCTGTCTCTTGTAGGGATCTAAAGCAGAGGAGAGCTGTGTGTCTGACGGCAGTAGGAGAGGATCTGGATCTCCTGCCGTTCACAAGTCTCCCTCCCCTTCACCGCACCCCTGCAGAAGCAAAGAAACTCCATGCTGTGAATCCTATGAGAGCTTCAGCCATCATGTGAGCAGCAGCAGACACTTCCACAGTCAGCCTGTCTTACCGGACACCTGCGCCAAGAGCCTCATGGAGTTACTGGTGAGTCTGATAGCTGATACCACAAACTGTCACATTTTTACTATTATATTATATTTATACAATGATATAATCATTATGGGCTCCAATAAGGCATTTATTTTATTTTTTTTGCCATTTCAAGAAAGACAAAATATTTAGGTTGTGAAATTAAAGCTCATTAAAACTCTTCCCTCTGGGCAATCTTTTACCAGAATTAGCACTATCTAAAGTTCACTTTTATTTTTCTCCCAATAAACGATGCTTTTTTTTTTCCACCAAATGTTTAGATTTTATAGAATGTGTATGCAAAATGTGTTTGTAGTAGCATTACTTTTGCTGCTGATTGATCAACTAACCTACTTTGTAATATATTACACAAAGTAGTGTGTATTTCATGGATTGTGTTTAACACATAAAAGAGTGATCATCACTCTGGGTATCAGAGTCAGATTATGAAAAAATGGTATCGGTGCATCCCTACTTTTAAATGAGCTTTTCAGTTCATTTTAGTTTAAGCTTTAGGAGTTTTATGTGCTTTTGTCATTCTCATTACTTTTTTTCTTTTTAAATATTTCCATATAGCTTTATTTTTTTACATTTTTAGTACTTAAGATTTTTTAGAACTCCAACTTTTCAGTTCAAGGCAACAATTTCTGTTTGTTTTAGTAATTAGTTTATATTAGTTTTTGGTGTTTTTAAATGTCCATAATTTTCATTTTAGTTGTAGTAATACGAATTTTTAACCTTTCGACAGTTGCTAAACTTAATTTTTTTTTTCAGTTAGTTTCTCAGAAAGCAATTTTTAAGTTTTTCATATAATAATATTTTATTTCAGCTCCGAAAAAGATTTTTAATATTCAACATTAACAACAATAAGTTTGAGCCGCCTCTTAAGTCTACCTCTAATAGATTGACACACTCAATATTAAAATATTGCTGTAGAATGTTGAACAGTGATAGACTGATGATCAGTGATTTAAAAAAAAAATATTATAGTAAATAGTACATCAAGTTTTATATTAAATATTAAATTAAAAATGTTATTTGATTACAGACCTCTAGAATGTATTCCAGTTTAATAATGTACTCGTGTCAGTTAATTAAAAATGAATTGTGAAATTGTTTATTACTCACCGCTGTTTGTTTATTGAAATAGTTGCAAGTAGTGACTTTTTGCTGTAATTTCTTTGTGCACAGAATGAATCTGAAGTGACCTCAGATGAAGAGAACTGTCTGACGCAGAACGAGATCCAGTCGTTCGTAGAGAACAACAAATCATTCTACCGCACACGAGACAAGTACAGACAGCACCTTAAAGATCGCTTCACCAAATACTGCCGCGGAGAGTGGCTCCAGGCCACCAGCGTCAACTAGACTCACCGCCGCACACTAACTCACACTTATTTTTATAGAGCGTCAAAACATTCATGATCACTGCTGCATTGAGTTTAGGAATATGAAATGGGTAAGAGAATCAATTTCAGCGCTGTATTTGATGATGTTCATGTTTGTTGGGTAATGTTACACGTCTTTTGCATCTATATACACGTCTTTCCCTTCAGGCCCCTCCTCTTTCACGCTCAATCCTTCTCAACCAATCACAGCTGGCTTTGTTTTCCTTTCTCTCTCTTGACACACTGATTAGGGAGCAGGTCGTTAGGAACACAGTTGTAAAATTGATCATGAAGCTTGCAGGCCTTGACTGTAGGGTTAGGTGTTGGTAGTCTTAATGTATTGTTTGTTAAACATTTCTTTGTTTTGTGTTTTTTTTCTTCCAAATTTTCACTGACTGTGACAGTTTTAGTGGCAAGAATTGTACCGATAAATGTGTACAGAAATAATTATCTGAGTAAAAAGATTTTACATGAAGAAGAAAACATCCATTTATAAAGATGACTGGATTTGATGTTGAAAGCAATGTGCAAAATTTACAAAATAAAGAATATTTATTAATATGCATCAGATTTGAATGTATTTTCTGTGTGTAATTGGAGTTTTAAAATTAGAATCGTGTGTCTTTTGAGTGTTTGTATTGTTGTGTAGGTTTGTAAATATTCTATTTGGTTATCATATAAAATGACTTAAGTTCACAGAAAGGTTGCTAAAACAATTTTTTTTTTTTACACTTCTAACCTTGTATTTTCATCATACGCTTTGTTAAATGTTAAAACTATAGTCAGCCACTAGATGGTGTGTTTTGTTCTGATTTTTCCTCTTACCATAATAACTAGATAACTAAAACCATACAAAAATGTTTTTGAAATAAATATAAAAAAATATTTAAAAACTTGTTTTATTTCATGTAGTTGCCAAGGCAATATTTCTCATTTTCATTTAGTTTAATTGTATTCGCTAAAACTGAAATAAAAATTACAAAAAAAATCATAGACATATTTAAACAAATATTAAAATGACAAAAACAACATTTTTAGAACTTTAACAAAAATTACAATTAAGACAGGAAATTTAAAAACCAATTCGAACTATTAATAAAAACTATAAAAATATTTCAATGATACTAAAAAAAAATAATTTAATTTACAAAGTATTTATTTGATATTTATGCTTGGCTATATGTTTATTTTACTTGTCATACTTAGGTCCTCCGGCAACTTTAATTTATTATATAGTATTTTTTTATATAGTAGTTGTTGTTTTTTTGAGTGGTTTATGCAAACAAACTTTCTATACACACGTTCAATACAGCGTTCGTGTACAACAGTATCAATTTATGACTGGGAGGAAAAAAACGTACGGGCGGCGACAGCAACCTAAAGCTTGTTTTTGTTTGTTTTTTTCTTATCTCCGCCGCCGTTAATAATTAATCGCGGGTTCTGCGGGGATTGGATCCGTGTGTGTCGAGCTGTTCCTGGGTGTTAACGGCAGAAGATCAGGGAGGGCTGGAGTGATTTGTTCCCGCCTCAAACACGTTCCCCGATACCATTCTGAGTCAGAGATATTACCGCACTGGCGACACTGACACAAAGTAACAGCCGCGCGCAGTTGTGATACATTGTTTCAGTCCGGCGCGGCTTAGAACTCGTTGTTACATTGTGACATCGCGCCGAGCTGACTGTGATACATTGTATCTGCTGCGTCTGGTCTGATGATGGAGCGCTGGAAGGGGAGAGTCGCGCTGGTCACCGGAGCGTCTGTCGGGATCGGAGCGGCTGTGGCTCGCGCTCTCGTGCAGCACGGCATGAAGGTGGTCGGCTGCGCGCGGAACGTGGACAAGATCGAGGTAAGCGACGTTAAAACGAGCTCTTTGACAGATTGTGAGCGCTCAGAGGCCTCAGTGATGATCTAGCCCTAGCGCTACTTGTGTTAGCTCACTCAAGTCTTTCTCCAGAAACGCGCGACTTTCCCTCAGGAGACAGACAGGCAGGCAGTTTAGACTTTATTCAGAAGTTGGGTGTTCATTTGGAGAAATGACAGCTCAGCTGCAATCGACCTGTTACAGTGATTGATCGCGTGTGAAGTATTGATAGGTTTCGCCCCGCCCACTTTACACTACAATACAAAGTCACACAACTGTACATGCATTTCAATACGTATTTACATAATTTCATAAGCCTAGGCGAGTTTAAGGTTGTTTTTTGTTAGATTGTATAATTGTAAATGTACTGTTATTTGGTTTTAGGAATAGTTTCCCTCAAAATTAGCATTTTGTCAACGTTTTCTCACCTCCATGTCTTTCTAAACTCAAGCACAAGAGGAGGAGAATTCTGAAGAAGCGTCAGTCTTATGAAAACGAGTAGTATGATTCATATACTGAGATTCTTCAAAACATCTCCTCTTGTGTTCCACATAAGAAAGTCATATGGGTTTAGAAAATCATGACCAGCAGTAAATGACAATATTTTAAAGGGGTCATATGATGCGATTTCAAGTTTTCCTTTCTCTTTGGAGTGTGAAAAGCTGATTGTGCATAGATAAGATCCCTGAAGTTGCAAAGACTAAAGTCTCAAAACCAAAGAGATCCACCAAACTCTCACAGGTTGTGTATAGAAGAAACTGAACTTTTATATATATATATATATTATTATTTTTATTTTTTTATTGTTGTATTATAATAATTATATATTTTTAATTTTTTTATAAGAATATTTATGAAATACAAATATTATATGAAAATACATTTATTATATAATACTTTTTATTATAATATTTACATTTTTGTATATTATTATATTGTATATATTTAAATTTATTATATTATTAATTGTAACTTTTTATGCCAGTGATGGATAATTTTTTTTAAATGTATTTAAACACCCTTTTCACATATGATAATATTCACAATGCTTACATGGGGGCTGTAGGTTTACTGTCCGAACAAGTGCAGTTTATTATTACATTGTGCCAGATTCATAAAACAATGAATAGCTATGAATAGCTACTGAAAAGTGCCGCTGTAAAGATAATTGTGGAAGTTCATAATGACACATTATTGCAGCTTAGATTCAGTGAACTGTCTTTTTTTGCAAGCAAGCAGGTTATGAGTTACAGTATGTTTTTATATTAAGATTTATTTCTAAAGACATGAGCAAGTTTGATTCCTCATAATAAATATTTTTTGTTTTTTAACTACATACTTTTTTCCATTGCTGTTTCATAGAGATTGAATTCAAGTGTTTCAGCTCTTTGTGTGTCTGTACAGTGCAGTCCATTCATAACATGTGTGTTTGCAAAATATTATGATGGACAAAGGTTGAAAGTTATGACATGGTAAAAGCTCCTCAGATTTACTGCAGCACTTTAAAGCTTTGATTTTCTCGATTAGTAAATGTTTCATTCCTGGAAATGCCTTTTTTTCACTCTCTTGTGTCATTTTGACAATCTGTCTGTGTGCGTACATGTGAACCATCATTGAAGAGGCTCTTTGCAGGTTTATCAACAACAAAGATACAGTAAGTGGTTACTTTATGAGATCCGTATCTGCATAGTGAAACGTGAGACAAGGCGAGCTTTGTGTCCATCTGATCACAAGGCACCACTGTAATTGTGTCAAAGGCTGTGCTTATGTGTGTGTGTGTGTGTGTGTTTGGGACTGTCCCTCAAGAATATAAACATTCACACACAGCAGCCCGATGCTCTGAGTGGATGTAAAGCACTAGCGTTGTCACCATAGTCAAATTTGACACCAATCCCAGTGAAATCTCACCAGTGCATTTGCCTGTTGAACGCTATTAATATAGTTGAGCTTCGCAGCCCTGCTTTTGTATTCCAACTAAACAGAGAGACTGGGAAAATCAATTAGAGAAGTTTGGGAACAGGATAGTGATGAACAAACTGTGGGAGTAATAATGTGGTCTCTATGGGAGACAGGATGGAATGGGAAGCAGGGTCTTCATTGGCAGCATCCGTTACAGCAGATTCCCATTTCTGTTCCTGGATCAGTTTTTCCCATGGCAACCTTTTGAGCTGATGGATCACTGATCTATAGACACACCAAACTACATGATGAGATCTTTTAGCATCTTTTGTTCGGTTTCTGTGTAAGGCCTTTGGACAACCTGGAGTTGAATTAGAATTTTTATAATAATAATTATGTATGAATTTTTTTATATTGTTTGTTTATTTTCATATTGTTTATTGCATTAAATTAATTTCATTAATTAAATAAACTTATTTTAATGATTGTATTTTATATACTTTCATTTTATTATATATAGTGTATGCAAGCTGTCTCTCTCTCTCTCTCTCTCTCTCTATATATATATATATATATATACACACACGCATACATACAGTGTTGTAAAAAGGTTTTTGTTTTAATTCAGCCACACTGGAGGGTTTTCGAGTCTGAATGGACTGTTTAAGGTCATGCCACAGCATCTCAAATCGGATTTAAGTCTGGACTTTGACTTGGCCGCTCCAAAACCTTCATTTTGTTTTTCTTCAGCCATTCAGAGGTGGACTTGCTGGTGTGTTTGGGATCATTGTCCTGCTGCATAACCCAAGTGCGCTTGAGCTTGAGGTCACAAACTGACGGCCGGATATTCTCCTTCAGGATTTTCTGATAGAGAGCGGAATTCATGCTTCCATCAATAATGGCAAGTCGTCCAGGTCCTAAAGCCCATCACACTACCACCACCATGTTTGACTGTTGGTATGATGTTCTTTTTAATATATATATATATATATACTTTAAAACTTCTACATTTAAATCAGTTTGTTATTTATTTGCTCTTTCTGTAATCTGCTGTTTCTTGTAGTCCAACTTTTTAGTGTATTTTGGTGTAATATTGCATACAGTGCATAAAATTTATTATATATAATATAATTTTTTTACCGATTTGTCAGTTTTCATGCATTAACAAATAGATTGCCTCATGGCCATAATTAATTAATTAATTTGTTTGTTTGTTTGTTTATTTTGATCTGAAATATTGATTGAGTGATTGCAGAAAGATTAAATTTCAGATTTGTTACAAAAGTTTGTTACTTCTAACACTGTTGGCCATAATAACGAGGAAGGGATATTAGAACGTCTGTTTGTTTAAGATATAAATAAATATAAATGATTTGTTATTTACATTTTGTCTGTCTGCTTAAAGTACTCTAGCATGTAGATGGTCTCCGGGCAATAATTGAAACTTTTTTTTTTTTATCACAGCGAAGTGCATCCACATTGCTAATATGTAGGGTTGCAAAGGGGCTGAAAATTTCCAGTAGCCTAAATGTCCAGAAACTTTGCAACAATTTCTGAAAGTTTTCAAAATTTCTGGAATGTTTCTGAAATTTACCTTTGCAACCCTACTAACATGTTTTGCTGTTTACCTATCCATGTTGTTTGTATGAAACAGACACTAATATGATCAAAACATGTCATCCTAGAAACACTAGGCCTAATTAAATGTCACCGTTTCAGTCAATTATTCCAGCCCTCCAAAACTATTTCAGCCAAAACCGATTTTTATTAATTTTTTATTTTTGACATTTCCGCTGATTATTTTTGGTTGCTGAAATTTTAGTGCATATTTCATATTTCTTCATATTTCTAAACATGATCCATTCGTACTACAGCTTTCCAAAAGAAAGGAAATAACATTTTACACGATCTTTGGCTGATTTGCTCAAAAAAAAAAAGATTTCTTTTTTTTTTTTTTTTTTTTTAAGTAATGCATTTTTGTTACTTCCAAAATATGTTACTCTCAACACTGTTAGCCATAACAACATCAAACTCTGATTAATGCCATTTTTAACACCACTATACAAAGCTGCAGGACTACAGAGGATGGATTGGCGTACAGTAGTACAGTAGTTGCACTACAGCCCTGTCCAGTCAGACAACAGTCTGTTCCAGTAATACTACAACTCCCTCCACCCATACTGCTGTGAAAGCTCACGCTCATGTTGCAGCACTGAGTGCTGGACGAGGCTCTGTGTCTTTGATTGGATTGATCTTTATCGCTTAATGTGAGATGTTTGATGCTCCAACATCTTAATCACTTTCCTTCAGCAGTTTTCAGTTGGGTGTTACATTACATCTTTTCATACAAATTTTCAAGATCTTAATTTAGGCTGAATCTTCAGTGTTGGCGAGTGTGTTGTTCACTTGTCCTTTAAGCTCAATCTATTCCTAGAAAACAAGTGGTGCGTGACACAGTGCATGCAGGCCCTCCGCTGGTGTCATGATCTTTTCATCATGCATGGAATCAGTAAACTGGAATATTCCACTGACCTTAGCAGCACTGAGTGATTGGTTGGGTTCATGTGATCAGGGCTGCTCAAGGCTGATTGGGATGAACTTTCAGTGGCTTCTCAACTCAACACAGCACTGCACATTTTGTATGTCTGCCTTATCTACACACCTGATTCAAATCAGCTCGTTAGCAGAAAGCTGCAAGAACCCAACTTGTTCTATTAGATAGGAGAGACTGGATGTTTGCTGAAAATTAGTTTTCATAATGGGAACAGTTTTGGAGAAATGTAGCATTCCATCACTTGCTCAGCAATGGATGCTCTGCAGTGAATGGGTGCCGTCAGAATGAGAGTCCAAACAGCTGATAAAAACATCACAATAATCCACACCACTCCAGTCCATCAGTGAACATCTGGAGAAGTGAAAAGCTGCGTGTTTGTTAGAAACAAATAGATCATTAAGGCGTTTTAACTTTAAAATGTCTCTTCTGGCCAAACTAGAGACCATAATCCATAACGTTTTCTCTAGTGAAAAAGCCATCTCCTGTTCTCTCTCACATCAAAATCCAGCCACATACATTTGTTTAGAGCTGTTTTGTACTGTTTTGGCTTGTAAACGGTGCTTGATCTGTGCAGATTTCTCTCCTGATTCAGACCAGATGACTTTTTCACTGGAGAAAGAAATCTTATAGATCGTGGACTCGTTTAGCTGGAAGCAAGACAAAAATGTCTTATGTCCAAAAATTATTTATTTATTTGTTACAAACGCACAGATTTTTGTTTTTACAAGATGTTAACTGATGGACTGGAGTGGTGTGGATTATTGTGATGTTTTTATCAGCTGTTTAGACTCTCATTCTGATGGCACCCATTCACTGCAGAGCATCCATTGCTGAGACACTGATGTAATGCTGAATTTCTCCAAATCTGTTCTGATGAAGAAACAAACTTACTGTACCTACACCTTGGATGGCCTGAGGGTAAGTGATTTTTCAGCAAATTGCCATTTTTAATGAGGAAATTATTGAAACATTGCACAGATCTTTGCGATGCTTTAACTATAAATAAGATCAGAAGAGTGGCATTTGGTGGTTGTTGGTAAGATCTGTATGGTCTCCACTAGACCACAGCACTTTAATCATGACCTTCAGGAAAAGTTACTTAGTGCTTAGCTCTGTGCATTGGCAGATTTTTTTTTTTTGTAATTTAGTTGCTTGTATATTTGCACAGGTTATTAATACTACAAGAATTTCTCAAATCAGGTTGCAATGAGAGAATTTACATGCACATCTTACATCAGTGATGCTTGCTCAAACTGTGTTGTTTTATTGGAAAAAGGGTGATTTGAGGGGAACAGTTCATACAAATCCTGATCAACAACTAGATTTGTGCAGATTACCGCGGTTGTGGCTTTGCATGAATATAAAACATCAGCATGTCTATGGGTTTATTCAGTTTAATCATGTCTTGTGCACATATCTATTTGTTTTGCCATAAAGAAAAACAAAAGCCTTAATGATTTCAGCATTTACTGTAAATGTGTTTTTTGGGGTTTCTTTAATGAGCTACCTTTGCACAACAAAACTCAGTCATTTATTGTCTAGTTTATTTGCAAAATAGGGATAATTGGCAAAAATCTTTGATAAAGAATTCAAATTAAGACATTTATCTT
The DNA here is from genome assembly GCF_001515625.1 of Sinocyclocheilus rhinocerous. NCBI lineage: Eukaryota > Metazoa > Chordata > Actinopteri > Cypriniformes > Cyprinidae > Sinocyclocheilus > Sinocyclocheilus rhinocerous. Next base: position 2,147,641 of record NW_015660499.1, on the reverse strand, counting down.
ACGTTTGTTGGATTGTTGAACAAAACTGGTGTCAGATTGTGCATGTAAACGCACTCGCTGAAACTGTGTCAAGGTACCCAGATAACAAAATATCTTCTAAAAAAACATTTTGCTAACATTATGAAAAAGTTAGGCTATTTCTGAATGTTCTGTAAACTTTCAAAATGTCCAGTTTCTATACAGTTTTTTTTAAAGTTCCATTTTATCATTTTGTATAATTTTTATCATTACAGGAACAGATACTTTTGAATGTTCTTTTTGAACATTTTGAAACAAGTAGTAACATTTAAAACTAATGTTAAATGAATGTCCAACTGACGTGAAAACATTACATGAACAATGTATAGATAATGTTTTTCTGCAAGCGTTTGGAAAACATTATTGAAGACCAGATAACTTTGAATGAACGTTCTGTTAACGTTACTGGAAGAACTTGGAGAACCTTGCTGGAAAGTTCTGAGAACGTTCCCTGTTAGCTGGGAATACAGCAACATAAGTGTTAAATGATTGCAAATGTCACATACATGCATGTGTTAATGGGAAATGTCACTGTGCAATGTTGTTATTCCTGTCTGGAATCTCAGCTTTCTCAAACCACAGTTCCCTGAACTGATTATTCCAGTTGTCAGTTACGGTAATGGATGGCCTTTGTGTATGTTTTGTTGCAACTGAAGCATGCATAACCAAACCAGTTGTGGGCACTTTTTTAATGCATCAGATTACAAGGGCAAACACTGGACGATGACATCAGCCACCCGTCCATCCATTCATGAGTCAACGTCCATCAATCATCTCTCTTTTCATCTGGCTCTTAAAGGAACAGTTCACTTGGAAATGAGTCAAGTCAAATATATTTCTATGTGCTTTTCAATGTACACATTGTTCTAAAGCAGCTTTACAGAAAATTGTTAATATTTATAATTTTCATATCTTCATGCCTTACAGTTGTGTTTAACAGATTAGAGCTCAGCGATAATATAGTTTAAATAAAAATTGTCATTATTTATGCTCGTTGTTTCAAACTAATATGCATTTATTATTTCTGTCAAACAAGATTAATTTTTAAACATTTACTCTGCTATTTTCCAGTTTGAAAATTGTGACCTCAAAGAAAATTAAAAAATCAAATATAATGTCATGCAAAAAAAAACTAAAGAAAATGTCTATATTGTATATAAATCATAAATCTTAGTTCTAAAATATTTTGTCAGCGTGATATTAATCTTTGTCGAGCAGGTCAAGGCACTTTAAAAAAAAAAAAATCTGCTTTCAAATGCAGCATTAAACAATAAATTTTTTTGTGTGTGTGTGTGTGTTGCATGAATATCTTTGTCGAGCAGGTCAAGGCACTTTAAAAAAAAAAAAAAATCTGCTTTCAATTGCAGCATGAACAATTAATTTTTTTGTGTGTGTGTGTGTGTTGCATGAACGAAAGAAGGTTTGGAATGACAAGTCTGAGAATTCTACAGAGAAGAAAAGCCAGTGAGTTGTATGCAGTGTGAAATCTGCTCTGTTAGATCTATGAAAAGCAGTAAGCGCTGCCCCAGTCGTCAGATTTGATGCCAAGTTTCACGGCTCTCGTAAAAGGCACTTAATCAGACCTCAAATAGCCTTCACAGACTCTCAGTCGTCTTCCGGTGGCCGAGGATCGAGGCGCTGCAGCTAATGAATTCTGTCGTCTTGGCAGGAGGCTCATTGTATTTGTTTAAGCGCGTCACTGCGGTGCCATCAGATGGACCCGACTCTTTTAGTTTTGCTTCTGTTGTGAGCGCTGGGCTGTTTGCCAGCCGCAGTTTGAGTAAAGAGGGTTTTTCCCCACTGTGCTTTGAAATGCATTGTGCTTCATTCACACTTGCCATGCTTTCACTCTCTAGCTCTGTTCCAAAATCTAGTGAGCTGCCTACTTAGACAGCATTATAAGACATTATAGTTTGCAGACACAAAGCTACCTACCCCTCAAAATGTATTAAAAGAAGCTCACCAAAGCTGCATTTAATTTATCAAAAATACCATAAAATCTTAAATATTTTTACAATTTCAAATAACTATGATCTATTTTAATATATCGCAAAATGTAATTTATTTCTGTGAGGCAAAGCTGAATTTTCAGCATCATTACTCGAGTCTTCAGAAATCATTCTAATATGCTGATTTGCTGCTTAAGAAACATTTCTGGTTATTATCAATGTTAAAAACAGTTGTGCTGCTTCATATTTTTGTGGAAGCTGTGATACAATTTCTTTTCCAGGATTCTTTAATGAATAGAAAGTTCAAAAGAACAACATTGTAAAATTATAGATGTCTTTACTGTCACTTTTGCTCAATTTAATGCATCCCTGGTGAATAAAAGAAAATTTCTTAAAAAAAAAAAAAACCTATATCCTACTGACTCTGCACATATCAACTTTACTGTAACTGTGACTGTACGGCATCACTCCATTACTATGATAACACACATAAATCAGCTCATAAAATGCTGAAAGTGCACGGACTACACAGCACACACTGATATGTGTCTAATGCAGTGCCTGCTGGTTAAGTTGGGCTGTGGGTTGGAAACTATTATTGAGACTAGATAAGTCTGTTCAGCAGTCTCAGATCTATTGGATTTCACAGAGAGAAGCTAAAGAAAACGTGTGCTTGTATGTGACAGCACAGGGGTCGTCATGTCACCTGCAGGTTGTGATGTGTCAGCTCCACACCCAGCATGGAAAACAGCTCCAACGCTGCACACAAACCAGACATGTAGGTCACACATGGACATGTTAGCAGCATGCAAAGTGCTTTAAGGGGACTTACTGTACACTTACATAGTCTTTTGTATTAGTGCAAACATATGTCAAACTTTGCATTAAAAATGTAGCTCATCTCATGCTGTTATATAAAATCATTGGAAAGTGCAACTGTGCAGGTTAGTAAAAGTCCTGATGTCTATTGTCTACACAAGTATCTATCACACACACACAACACTCCATTTTCACTAGATCTGTGTTTCCCTCCGGAATGAAAGGGCATATTAATAATACACATTTCTTTCAGCTTGAACATTTAGCAAATGTTTTTATCCAGAGCAACTTACAAATTAGCTCTTTGATTAGTTTTACCATTTGTGCTATAACAACTAAGTTAGCAATATTTTTATTTCTTTCTTTTAATAACACACTGGCTGGTGCATCACCATCCTGCACATGCTAAGCTTATATCTAAATATGTTACAATTTAGATGCACATTGTCCTTAAGGGTGGCATCTTTCCTCATTTTACCCTAGTGTGTGTGTGTGTGTGTGTGTGTGTGTGTGTGTGTTTTTATCCAAGCCCAAAGGTGGAGCGCAACTAATATTTCTTGTAGAAATGAGCAATATGAGCTTTATATCCGCACAGAGGAGGCCTGAGATATGAAATCAGATGTGAAGGGCCTCCGGGGGACGTCCCGTGTCTCCTGAAAGCCACTGTCTCTACATTAAATGACATCAGAATCCTGGAGCAGACGTGGATGTGCGCGGGTTCATTGAGTGCATGGAGACCCGCTGAGAGAGGGAGAGATGCAGGGGAGAAACAGCCCTGCAATAAATCAAATGTGAATATATTTCATAACAAGCCTCAAATCTTTGTTTATTTCTTATTGAGTAGTTTTATTCTCACAGTGAGCGTGTCGTGTAGTTGCATGAGGAAATATGCTGAAAGGCTTTGTGTGGAGTCATCCGCGATTATACTGAGCTGTTGCATGATAATGAAAGCCCCTTGTGCCGCGAGATGGATTCATCCGTCGGTGGTCAGACAGTCTGAGGATGTGCCGTGCTGTCTTTCTATTACTGTCTGCGTGTGAACAGCGTCTTTCTCTGAACAGCCCCTGGAGACTGATGTCGTGTTTAAAGGCATACGGATCGTCTAGTATGCAGTTGTTATGACCTGTGCATTGCACAGTGCATCCAGGCTTTGCATGTAATTAGCATTGAAACATTCTCCCAACAAAACACTTCAGATTAAATATCACTCCAAACAAGATTATTTAGGGATTTTTCTGTGCCTTTAAAACAAAAGGAGAGAGAAGCGCTCTATGTACTAAGTGTGCATACTAAACATCCTTTGACAGCTCAGTCCATCTTCTTCTGTATCTGCTGCAGGAGATCTGTTGAAATAATCACTTTTGTAGGAGAAACTGGGCCATTGCTTGAAATACACATTTTCCGGCTAAATACTTTCATATCTGTCTCTTATAAATGTAGAATTCATCACATTGTGTATTGCTTTTGGATAGGTTGCATCAGTCTGAATCCCTAGTGATATTCTTCTAGTGTTATTTTAGTATTATTTATATTATTTATTTTAGTATATAATATTATATTATTATTTATAATACTATAGTGTTATCTTTTACTATATAATATTATGGTATTGTAGTATATAATTATTTTTATATTTTCATAATTTTAGTTGTTTTTCTTTATGTGCTTTTGGCTTTTTTTAGTTTTTGGGATGTCCTGGGGGTAAGCAGATAAACATCAAATTTTCATTTTTGGGTGAACTATCCCTTTAAGTGGACGAATTTATCATTGTATCGCTTTTTAATAACTATATTTTATTTCAGCTTTATTACAGTTAACAAATAATAGTTTTAGTTAACAATAGCAGCACTGTATTCTGCAAAAAGTACATGAAAGAAAGAAAGATGAAAAAGGAAAGGAAAGAAATGAGGAAAGAAAATGAATGAAGGAAAGCAATAAAGAAAGACAGAAAGAAAGAAATAGCAATTTCATTACCTTAAATGCTAAAAAAATATATATATATAATTCTGGATGTCATTGTTAATTTTTCAACTGATGTTTTATGTTTGAGCAAAGTAGTGGTGACTGCTGGTTATTAATGCTTTCCAGAGAAGAGCAAATGTTTTCAAATCCTAACTTTGTCAGATGCGCTGATTTATCAAATGTCAGTCATTAAATGTACTGAATGACTTCTGAGGTGTAGATGAACAATTATCATCTGCTCATTTCTCTGCTCTTGGCCTTTTTTAGGAAGAGTAATGCAGAGCGCTCGGCTTTCGGTCTCACACACACACACACACACACACACACACACACATACATCACGGCCGGATGCTTCTCGTGGTGCTGAAACTAAATTGGATGGCTTTCCACACACAGAATCTCAGATTCTCACATTCTCCATCTCTGTCCAACATTCACACACACACACACACACACACACACACACACACAGAGGAAACTCAGCACTCGCCAAACACTCTGTGAGCAGAGATTGGCTTTGATGAGGAAATGAAACTCTGCCTTCAGATCCTCCAGGAATGATCATTTTTACAAGATTTGCATTCATGCATTTGGCAGACGTTTTATCCAAAGCAACTTACATTACATTAAAGGTTTACTTGTGCATATTATTAATTCAGGCCATCGTGTCAAGTTCAAAATATGAATACATTTTGTGTGTGTGTCACACTTACTGTATGCAAAGAAAAAAACAGTCCAAACAATCCCATAGTCATCTGGACAGAAATGTTAGTTTTAAATCTAAATGAATGCAGTTTCGTGATCATGTGATACTTGTGATTAATTTCTCCTCCACTGGCAGGAGTGTCAGGCTTCATCTGTTCAGTCTGTGTCTCATTAAACTCTGGGGTCTTTACTGTAAGTGATGTGAACGGCTGATTCCCATGTTACTAAACATTGAGCTGATTAAAGATTACAGCGGCTTTACTCCCTTACACACACACACACACACACCTTATATCATCTGCCAGTTGTCTTATATGTTTCTACTGTCCTACTTTTGCTTTCTGTTTTCTTTTATTCTTTGTTTTTATGTGGTCTCTGTCTCTATCAATGTGTATAGCACGATATTCGGTGATTACTGTATAGTGATTTATGGTTCAATGATAGAAAGTTTTGATAAGATAATACACTGACAGTTCTTAAATTGTTATTGGGCTGTTGTTATGTTCAATATTAATCTGTATTTATGTATTTGCTTGAATGGCTTAAAGGGGTCATTTGTTTTTTTGTTTTAGTTTTTTTGCCTAGTTGATTTAAAATGTTTATTGCAAGAATCACAGATTTCATTAAATGAAAAGAAGAAATAATGCAATTTAATCATTTTTGTTTGTACCAGGGTTATTATTGGTTTTATATATATATATATATATATATATATATACAGTATATATATATATATATATGCACACACACACCGTATATACACAATTAACGATAGTCAAAAAGCAATATTTACTTTCCTGTTTTTTAACATTTATTTAAAGAAAAACATTTTAATATATGGAAAATGTCAGTGACTTTTTTTGTCAGTGAAAATTTTTTGTGTCATGGCACAAATTAATCTTTTGAAAACTATTCACATTTTATATTTGTCTACAAAACACAAGCAGAAGCAGGTTAAAGGAGATTGTAGATGATCGCCTTCAATCAATGTGCAAATATAATTCTATATAATTTAGCTGATTTTTTTCAGTTTTGTCAGTTTGAGAACAACTAATATAAAACATTTTATGACTCGCCTTGCATACAGGTTTTCTATTATATATCGATCATTTGAAGCCATTACTTTTTTCCTTGCAAAAATGAATTTGATTGACTGCTCTCCCTTTCTCAGTTTAATGGAATGCATGCATGCCTGCGCTCTATGAAGTATTTGGTTTAGTTTATATAAGTATTAAGTATTTCCAGAAGTGCTGATCTGCTCCTCACCGCAGCTCACGCTGTACTTCTGTCATCTGTCACGTGTTTGTTTCACATAATTAGTTTTACTGCAGCAAAGTGACGTCAAAGACGAAGGTTCTCTGCTCAAAGTCCTGATTAATCAATAATGAAACTACCTTAGTGAAAATGTGTCCATTTTATTAGTGGTTTTATCGAATAGTGGCAGTCCTGCTATTTGTGTGTATATATTTACATATTTATATACATATTGCTTATATTTACATATTACTGTTCAACGGTTTGAAGCCAGTGAGATATTGAGAGACTCAATATCTCAAGAAATTAATACTTTTTTCATCAAGGCGGCATTAAATTTATCAAAAGTGACAGTAAAGACATTTATAATGTTACAAAAGAATTCTATTTCAAATAAATAATGTTATTTTGAACTTTCTATTTCTCAAAGGATCATGAAAAATGGTTTTCACAAAAATATTGGGCAGCACATCTGTTTTCAGCACTGATAATAATCAGAAATGTTTCTTGAGCAGCATATTAGAATGATTTCTGAAGATCATGTGACACTGAAGACTGGAGTAATGATGCTGAAAATTCAGCTTTGATCACAGAAATAAATTACATTTTAACATCTATTCATATAAAATATAAAATATTGTGTGTGTGTGTGTGTGTAAAATATTGCATGTATTTATATGTAAATTGAGCACTTTTTGACTATTTGATAAATCTCAGGTACAAGTACAATTTAAGCACTTTTTTCATTTAACTTCTATCAGCGTTCAGTTCTCCTGTGGCATTATGGGATATCAGCGGGTCCAGTGGTTGCAGCTGATGCAGTTTCTATTTTCACCATTCTCTGTAGTGTGTGTGTGTGTGTGTGTGTGTGTGTGTTTCAGAATGTAAATGAGCTCAATCAGTGGCTGTCGGCCATCAGGAAGGTCAGTATTTATAATGAGCACATGCTGCCGTCGTTTCACCCCGGAGCTCATCGAGGAAACAAATGGACCTGCTGCCTTCAGCCCGACCGCACAGGTGTGTGTGTGTGTGTGTGACAGTACAAAATTGACCCTTATGACTGGTTTTGTGCTCCAGGGTCACATATAATAATAATTATTTGTTTGAACAACAGTGTTTAAATGTTGCATTCACGTTCAATATGCATACCAGCCATGCAATTAGTTATTTTTATCGTCACTATAGTTAAAAAGTTTAGGCTCAGTATTTATTTATTTTTTTTAAATGAATACTTTTATTAAGCAAGGATGCATTGAATTGATCAAAAGTGACAGTAAAGACATTTATAATGTTACAAAAGAATTCTATTTCAAATAAATAATGTTATTTTGAACTTTCTATTTCTCAAAGGATCATGAAAAATGGTTTTCACAAAAATATTGGGCAGCACATCTGTTTTCAGCACTGATAATAATCAGAAATGTTTCTTGAGCAGCATATTAGAATGATTTCTGAAGATCATGTGACACTGAAGACTGGAGTAATGATGCTGAAAATTCAGCTTTGATCACAAGAATAAATTACATTTTAACATCTATTCATATAAAATATAAAATACTGTGTGTGTGTGTGTGTGTAAAATATTGCATGTATTTATATGTAAATTGAGCACTTTTTGACTATTTGATAAATCTCAGGTACAAGTACAATTTAAGCACTTTTTTCATTTAACTTCTATCAGCGTTCAGTTCTCCTGTGGCATTATGGGATATCAGCGGGTCCAGTGGTTGCAGCTGATGCAGTTTCTATTTTCACCATTCTCTGTAGTGTGTGTGTGTATGTGTGTATTTATAGTAGACTGTGTTGCGCAGATGTGTGTCAGTCGGAGCCGGTTGATGAAATCTGGCTTCACAGGTTGGTTCAGGTGTTGCACAACACTGATCCTGACAGCCGCACCCTTCCTATCCTCTGATCTCTGATCATTGATCTCTGTGCAGAAGAACTAAATCAACAGCTCTCCGGTCAGCGGCGGCGGTCATCAGTGCTAATGATCCATCATTATTGACCTGGCCGGCGTCTGCGGGGTTTGAATCAATTTAACGAGTCAGATTTTAATTACTTTGATTAACGATTCAGCCCAACCTTTGGACAGCTGTAATCTATCACAGGTGGAAGTGTGTGTGTGTGTGTGTGTGTACCTGTTTATCTATTCTGGTGGGGACTTAAACCTGAATACACACAGACTCATGGGGACTCGTGTCACGGTGGGGACCTAAATTGAGGTCCCCACGGGTAAACAAGCTAATAAATCACACATAATTAAGTTTTTTGAAAATCTAAAAATGCAGAAAGTTTCCTGTGAGGGGTAGGTTTAGGGGTAGGGTTGGTGAAGGGCATTAGAAAATACGGTCTGTACAGTAGAAAAACCATTACGCCTATGGAGAGTCCCCACAAGGATAGCAAACTAGACATTTGTGTGTGTGTGTGTGTGTGTGTGTGTGTGACTAATCAACAGCGCCTCCGTGTGACCTTTAGTGATCCATTTACAGTGTGAGCTCTTTCACCTCCTCTGTATGTGTGCATATAAGAAATATAAAATCATTATTTACGAAACTATTAATAATTTAATAATAATCAGCTATTACTGTACAATCTAATTTAAGACAACTTTTCCAAGTAACTATTCAAGTTCATATTCATTATATTAAACAAAAATTATAAGAAATAAATTACAAAAAACAGAACTAATTAAATAAACCATAGAACAAGGATGCGTTTGAAGTAAACTGTCCTTGAAGTGTTTTACAGTAACAACAGTATCAAGTAAAAAAGGTAAAAGGAAAGCACACACACACACACACATATATATATATATATATATATATATATATATAAAGAACAATAAGATGTCCCTTATGTATTAAAGCCCATTTCTGCCTCAGAATAAAAATGAAAAGGGTAATTGCGACTTTTTATCTCACAATTCAGACTTTTTTTCCCACGATTCTGAGTTTATATCCTGCAAATCTGTTTTTTTTGTCTGCCTCGCAATAAAAAAAAAGTAATTGTGACTTTTTTTCTCACAAATTTGAATGTATATTTTATTTTATTACTTTATTTTTTATTTTATTGTGTTCTATTGTGTTTTATTGTGTCTGCCACTGAATAAAACCTAAAAAAACTCAAATTTCTGACTTTATATCTCACAATTTGTTGTTGTTTTTTTCTTGTGAAAAAATTAAATAAAAACAATTCTCACAATTCTGACTTTTCTTCATAATTGTGATTTTTTTTTTTTTTTTAGAAAAAGTAAAAAAAAAAAAAAAAAAAAATTTTTAATTGTATTTTCATCCTAAGGAATCAAGCTTCCATACTTATGCTCACCAAGGTTGCATTTATTTAATCAAAAATACTGTAATATTGTGAGATATTACAATGCTGTATACTTCAGTATGGACTTTGAGTTTTGACGGCATCAGTGCTGGTGCGTCTGACAGCCCTTGTTAGGAGCGTCTGATTGAATTAGTTGTGGCTATTGTAAGTCTGAGCTGTTTATGGCTCTTTTGTTCACTTCCTGTTTCATTGGGCGGCTCAGATCTGCAGCTTTACTAATGAAGATGTGAATTTACAATGACAGGCCAAATTGCTCTTCGCTGCAGATGAAAGGAGACACGGATCAGGAAGGAAAGGCGTGTGTGTGTATATGTTTATGGCTCAGAATTCCCCAAACGTCTCTCCTTCACACCAGGTTTTTCCTGCTCTTGTACCTATTTCCATACGGTCGTAAGAAAAGAACAGTAAGTGAATTTGAGAGCAGCTCATCCTGTTATGTTCTCTCTCTGTGTCTAAATGAAATCTCAGTGCTTTTGTTCTTTAATGCAGAGCGTCGCATTGATTTCACTTGTGTGTCTTGTAGCCAGTGCTGAGAGACTAAATGTGGATATTTTGAGTGTTAATAATATATTTTGCTTTCTGTTCATTGGTAGAGTTATTAATATCTTAATTAAAATTCTTAAATAATATTGGTAAATTATAATATACTTTTTAGACCTGCAGGAGCATGTTTGTTGTTTACTAACATTTATTTAAATTTTTTTTTATTTTATTTTATATGTTTTCAGATATGTACATGTTGTACTTTATAGCAAACAGTAATGGGGTTATTTATTTATAAATATTTTAAATAGATATTTATTGTTAATATATTTAAATACATATATTTTTAAAATACATATTTAGAAGTAGTTAAAGGTGCAGTCGGAGATCTTGGAAAATGCTAACTTTAGCCTGATAGCCCTGAAAGCGAACATTTCTTGGTCCTACGCCTTCCACAGAATATATACAGATAAATACATTTAACTTAATGAATGCTATCGGGGTGTGAAGAGACTTTCAAGCAGCCTAACAAAAAATGTTTCTGAAGACAATCACCTATTGCACCTTTAATTTTAATTAAAAAGCTTCTTAAAATTCTAAAACACATGATTTGTCACATTGTTTACAGATATTTATTTATTTATTTATTTTAATATTAAATGAAAGGTGGTTCATTTTAATTTAATTTAATCTAATTTTTTTATTTTCATTTATTCATTCATTAATTTCATTATTTTAAAACATTTTATCTGCACATGTATTTACTAGTATCTGTTACGATTACATAATTGAATTCAGTCATTAATGTGCAGATTCTCATTAATGTTAAGGGTGTTGGCATAAAAATTTCGTCCTTTGGCGTTGTCGCCTCTTAAAGTTGATGTTCAGATGGGTCAGGATATTTTTTGGCTGTAGCACCAGCGACGCTTCATTACTCTGATTTGGCATCAAGGGTTCATCCAGTACAGACACACTCACTGAGAACCAAACCCGGCCCCTGTCCTGAGCCAATAACAAGCTAAGTAAGTCTCCCCAAAAAAGAACCAATCAGCCGCAAGCTGAGTTGACTCACTGGTGAGAAAGAATGACTCCAGACAAATGACTTAAAATACTTTGGCAGACTAGCAGTAATGCTGTGTGTGTGTGTACATATTTAAATAGATATATAAAATAGATATAAAAAATAGAAAATATAATTATAAAAATAGAAAATAATGCACTCATTTATTTTTTGGGAATTGGAATAAATACAGATATTTCATATATTTTGTGTGTGTGGGCACGCAATTTAATAGTAGCAAGTATATTTAACATAGATTGAAGTGTGTGTGTGTGGGTTATATATATATATATATATACACATATATATTCACAATAAATGAAATCTGTGCATTATCCATTGGTGGGCGTCAGTACATTTTGGAACCGACACAAAGGAGACATGATTATTGTTAATTTTTGTAAATGATACATGTAAATAATGCAATTTTGATCATGACATTGATTTTGATTTTTTTCATTGGTTTAGCAGTGCCAAAACATTAGTGTGAGAATCCTGTTGCTTTGCTAAAAGCTCATTTTTGTCATCGCTTTAAAATCAATTTTCTTTCCATTATTAAACTGGGATGAAGCATGAAGGCATATAATGATATTTCAGGGCACTGTCGGAGCGTGGACTACATTAAACCAGAGACCTGAAGAACGCATACAGGACTGTCAGTCTCTTCCAAAACCTAGTGAACAACCTCTATAAGCAGAGTTTTAAGTGCACTAATAAGGCAGCTCATATGTGTTGTGTGTGTGTGTGTGTGTGTGTGTTAATGAGTGGACTTGAGCTGTTTGTCAGCGCTATTGATGTAAAGTGAGTGAAAGCCTGTCAATGCTTTACCCGTTTATAGACCTGTGTGTGTGAGAGAGAGAGATTGGACACGTCCCGTCATCTATCACTGTCAGCATTTTACCCACTTAGTGATTTCAGATGCAAAGAGGATGGATTGAATGAGTTTAAAAATAGAAAACAGATAAAAGTAGGAATCAGGAGTCAGTAAATGGAGGAAACTGCTCTGAGCAGAAGAGAGAAACTCTTTTCTTATTATTAAGAGCTTTCTTAAGTGTGTGTGTGTGTGTGTGTGTGTCCCACACATCTTGAGTTTTGACGTGCCATAAAGTCTTTCTTTTCATAAAGAAATTAGTTGACAGTGTGTGTAGATTTTGTGACTCAGAATTTCCGCCCATCAGAAAGTACTGTTAATTATTTTTGATTATGCATATGCCGATGTCGGTTGAAGTCATTTCACCTTTAGCTGTGCTTTTCTGTTGCCATGGTGACTCGGTGAGGACGGTTGTGTTAAATGAGGGAAATGCTGCAATCATGATAATGGTTGTTGTAATTGCAATCCACCGTACGGGAATGGAATACAATAATTAGTTGTTTTCTCACAAATGACTAGTTTAGCAACATTATTATTCTTGTAATTATAGTGGAGAGAAGATCCAAGTCATTAGTTTTAGGGACATTTATATAATTAGTCTCTAAAACTAAAGCAAGGGTCACATATATGTGCATTTCCACATAGTGACGTAGATATGTGGGGGTGTGGCTGACTCTTAACTTTTATAAAGAATATCTCTTTGGATTTGAGACTTTAGTCTTTGCAACTTTACAGATCTTCTTTATGCACCAAGAGCTTGTAACACTCCGAAGAGAAAGTAAAACTTGAAATCGCATCATATGACCCCTTTAAATCATCATATTAGAATGATTTCTGAAGGATCATGTGACACTGAAGACTGGAGTAATGATGCTGAAAATTCAGCTTTGATCACAGAAATAAATTACATATTACAATTTATTCAAAGAGAAAATGGTTATTTTAAATTCTAATAATATTTCCCAATATTACTGTTTTTACTGTATTTTTAATCAAAAATCACTCAGCTTTGTTGAGTGAAAAAGCCTTAGTGTCACTTTTTGACTACTTTGCAGTAACGCATCAAACAGCTTTCTGGTTATGATCTCAGACAGCTGTCAGTCTCGTCATCCTCTCAGAAGACACTGAAAGGTCACTGTTCAAAGTTTTCTGTTCTTGTCCTTGCAGAAGCTGGCAGCCGAGTGTCAGAGCGCGGGATACAGCGGCACTCTGATCCCGTATAAGTGTGATCTGTGCAACGAGGAAGAGATTCTGTCCATGTTTTCGGCCATCAAGACGCTGCATCAGGGAGTGGACGTGTGCATCAACAACGCCGGTCTGGCTCACAACGAACCGCTGCTCAGCGGAAGGACAGATGGCTGGAGGAATATGATCGATGTGAGTTAGAAACACACATCATTACTCTTGCCGTCTATGTAGGCAGCATCCCGGCCGACTGATTTGTGTGACTTGAGGAGACTTGCAGTGCAGTGCTGTTCAATATCCTAATGTTGCTGTCTGCTTTTCCAAGCAAAAATGCTGCCTACGTTTTAAAACAGCCATGGAAAGGTCACACTTTTATCCATCGTTTTTGCATTTTTAATTTGCGCTCACCTCTTCAACTCTCTTTTTTAAGCGCTTCATCAAGTGCGGTTAAATGAACTGCTGTAGGCACTCAAACAACACTTCATTTATTTGTTTACTGCAGTTCTGCTCTCACTCAAAACCACTTTCCCTAACTGAACAGCGGCTTGAGCGACAGCAGATGTTGCCCATGCAATGTGCATCTGCAATGCCAAGGTCGTGGGTTCGATTCCTTGGGAATGCATGAACTGATAAAGTGTAAACCTTCAATGCAATGTAAGTCACTTTGACTGCCAAATGCATGAATGTAAATGTAGATGCAACAACTAACAGTTGCTTTGGGTTGCATTCTGAGTGAGTTTGATTCATACATTGACATCTGGAACCTTCATTTTCCTTTTTTTCCCCCTTAATTGCCACATTATCATTTGTCTTTTTTCCTATACTATACACTGTATTTTTTATTCATTTTATTATTTTCATATTAATACTAAAAGAGTAATTGGTTTGTTTAAGGGAAAATGCTTTGTACAGGCCCTTCTGGGATTTTTACTCTCTTGTAATATTAGTTTGTAGGTGGACGATACTGACGGAGCGCTCACTTATATAACACACAATCACTGCACCAAAACAAGGCTTTTAATCTTTGCAGGATAGGGACAGCAGCTTCAACAGAAAACTGTCCAATCATATATGTTTCAGTACTATTTATTTACTTTATGATTTTTACTCATATTTTGAATTAGCTTTTATTGTTATATTTTCATTTTAGTTACATTTTTAGTTATTTTGTTATGTGCTTTTGTTTTTTATTATTATTTTATTTACACAAATAATATTTTTATTTATTTAGATATTTCATTTAGAATTTTTCAAAGTATTTTGAATTTAGTATCATTTTATTTTTGTTTTGTTTCAATTCAGTTTTTGTGTACGTCAACTTAAAAATATTTCAGTTAGATGCCGAGGCAATATTTCAATATTTTCAAGTAGTACAAGTTGAAAAACTAAAATGACTAAAACTACAAATTTTTAATTTTTTATTAGATTTTATTTTATTATTTTCTGCCTCATTATGTCATTCTGACAATTGTGAGAAAAAAGTCCAATTTTATCTTATTTAAATTTAAATTTTTAGTAAACGTTAACAACACTGGTCAAAATAGGCTTCATTTTCTTTATGCAAAGTATAAATTCTCATTTTCTTTTTTTTTTTTACTGTTTTTGCTTTGCATTGCTTTTACTTGCCTTGTATTCAAGGCATACATTTAATCAGTTCATGCTTTCCTTGGGAATTGAACCCATGACCTTGGCGTTGCTAGTGCCATGCATTCAGGAAAGATTTTTAAGATATTTAAAATATGATCTAGACATGATCTGGATCTTTATCATCCATTCATACACCATCTGTCTTCCTGTGCAGGTCAACATACTCGCTCTGGCCATCTGCACGCGTGAGGCCTACCAGTCCATGAAGGAGAGACACGTGGATGACGGACACATCATCAACATCAACAGGTGCTGCGCTTTACTGTCTGTCTGAGTTGTTTACCAGCAGAAATGTGCTGCTGTACACACTCATCCGAGGCTGTTGTTGATGATCTCTCGGCAGTATGGGGGGTCACAGGATGGTGCCCAGCGCTGACGAGCACTTCTACTGCGCCACTAAATACGCTGTGACCGCTGTGACAGAGGGACTGAGACAAGAGCTACGGGAGGCCAAAACACACATCCGAGCCACGGTGAGCCTGTGCACACACACACACACACACACACACACGCTTATTATATGTAACTAAAATTAAAACCATAAAAACTCATGTTGTTACTTTAAATAAAACAAACCTTAACTAAAATAAAATATAAAAAACGTATTTTATTTCAGCTAGTTGCCAAGGTAACATTACTCATTTTAATTTGGTTTGATTTGATGTACTAAAATAACTCAAATTGAAATAAAAATAATGAAAATTATGTAGAAATATAAAAAAAAACTAATAAAAATTACAAAGGCACACAATAAAATGACTATAGCTTTAACTAAAAATTAAAATAAAGACAGAAAATTATAAAAACTAATTAAAAAAGTAAAAAAAAATAAAAAAAATATGAATAAAAACTAGAATAGCATCTTAAGGATAAATAACTCAAATAATTTCCAAACTCCAAAGAGTTAATGAAAAGCTAATTATTAACTGAAACAAAAAAAGGAAAAACTACAAAACAATTAATAATTTTAAATTAAAACACTTATTTAAAAAAGTTGTTTACGCATGTCATGTTACCATTAACCAGCATCAGAGAACTGTGAATATGCAAATGTGTTGTTAAATTATTGAAATAATAACTCTGAATGAATAAATGAATGAATGAATGGTTTCAGATGACAAAAAAACGTTTGTAAACCCCTAAGAATAAAGTAAAAAATAAAATAAAATAAATAAATATATAAATAAGTAAATAATTAAGTAAATAGTTTGTCAAATGGTTTCAGATGACAAAAGCAGATAACTGGTTGTTTTATCATTACACATCAGCTGAGGAAAAGGTCTGCAAAAAATATTTGAGATTTGAGTTAAATTTAATAGTGCTTTAATTTAAATAGGTAGCATTTTACTAATATTCTTTCATTAATAATTTTTTCATTAATTGTTATGTTTTTTTTTTCTCTTTGGTTGGCTATTAATTAATGTCAACCAATAGTCAAAGAGTTGTTTAATTACTGCTTAAATTGCAGTTGTAGATAATGCAGACTTTATGAAATCTTACCAACAGTTAACACGGTCATTTAATGCCAGTTCATGTAATAAAAGTTCCAGCAATTATAGCAAATAACAATAGATTTTAAAAGACTAATGGCTGTTCAGCATTGTCATATTTATTAACCTATCAGTTTTGCTTTTCTCCTAGTGTATATCACCTGGAATAGTGGAAACTGAATTTGCCTTCCGGCATCACAACAGCGATCCGGAGAGAGCCGCGGCTGTTTATGAAAGTATAAAGGTAAACAGATCGTGTGTGTGACGTGTCTCTTCATACAGGTCCTGCTGTTTAACTGCATCATGGCTGTTTGTCTTCTACAGTGTTTGAAAGCAGAAGACATCGCCGGTGCCGTCACATACGTCCTGAGCGCGCCTGCTCATGTTCAGGTGAGTCCACAACAAACACATACACTACCAGCAAATCAGTATATTAGAATGATTTCTGAAGGATCATGTGACACTGAAGACTGGAGTAATGATGCTGAAAATTCAGCTGCGCATCACAGGAATCAATTACAGTTTACTATATATTCAAATAGAAAACAGTTATTTTAAATAGTAATAATAATATCTGATTGTATATGTTATAATGTTACACAAAACCATGTGTAGTTTTAAAAACAGATCTTTATTTCAGGAGCTAATTTTTTTCAGAAAAACAAAACTGCTTTAAGATTTAAAGGAATAGTTCACCGAAAAATGAACATTTGAAATGAAAATGTACTCACACTCAGGCCATCCAAGATGTAGATGAGTTTGTTTCTTCATCAGATTTAGAGAAATGTAGCGTTTAGATCACTTGCTCACCAGTGAATGGGTGCCGTCAGAATGAGAGTCCAAACAGCTGATAAAAACATCAATAATCCAAACGACTCCAGTCCATCAGTTAACATCTTGAGAAGACAAAAGCTGTGTGTTTGTAAGAAACAAATCCATTATTAGGATGCCTTAACTTCAAACCATTGATAGAAATGTAGCATTGCATCAGTGTCTCAGTAATGGATGCTCACCAGTGAATGGGTGCCGTCAGAATGAGAGTCCAAACAGCTGATAAAAACATCAATAATCCAAACGACTCCAGTCCATCAGTTAACATCTTGAGAAGACAAAAGCTGTGTGTTTGTAAGAAACAAATCCATTATTAGGATGCCTTAACTTCAAACCATTGATTCTGGCTAAAATATAAGTCCATAATAACGCTTCCTCCAGTGAAAAGTCCATCTCCTGTTGTCTCTCACATCAAAACCCTCTAACATATTTGTTTAGAGCCGTTTCGGACTGTTTTGGCTTGATCTGTGCAGATTTCTCTCCTGATTCAGACCAGACCACTTTTTCACTGGAGGAAGCGTTATTATGGATAGAGGATTCATATTTTAGCCAGAAATTTAAGTTAAAAATGTCTTGATGGATTTGTTTTTTTTGTTTTTGTTTTTTTACAAACACGCAGCTTTTAACTTTACAAGATGTTAACTGATGGACTGCAGTGGTGTGGATTACTTGTGATGTTTTTATCAGATGTTTAAACTCTCATTCTGACGGCACCCATTCACTGCAGAGCTAAAAATGTCTTGATGGATTTGTTTTTTTTGTTTTTGTTTTTTTACAAACACGCAGCTTTTAACTTTACAAGATGTTAACTGATGGACTGCAGTGGTGTGGATTACTTGTGATGTTTTTATCAGATGTTTAAACTCTCATTCTGACGGCACCCATTCACTGCAGAGCATCCATCGATGCTACATTTCTCCAAATCTGATGAAGAAACAAACTCATCTACATCTTGAATGGCCTGAGGGTGAGTATACATATGAATTTTTGGCTTAACTTTAAGTTTTCAAGAAGTCATAGGTGATGTAAGTAGATTAATATCCTGTCCGATCATTTTGTGCTGATCTTCAGACAGCGGGGAGACAGACAAATCAAATCACAGCACTATCACACTCATCACCTGCTGATCGATCTGTATTACATTTGTCTGATTGAATGAACGCATTGCTCTCTCTCTCTCTGTCTCTCTCTCTCTCTCTCTGTCTCTCTGTCTCTCTCTGTCTCTCTGTCTCTCTCTCTCTGTAGATCGGTGACGTGCAGATGCTGCCGGTGGAGCAAGTGTCATAGAAACAGATCGGGAACGGGAGGACACCTGCTGGGCACACCTTGTTTTAAAGAACTGATTGAAGGGAATTGGTTTGGGTTTGATCGGAGGCAGCGGCGCTGTGTGGCTCGATCTGACGCGATGCTCGGATGCTCGACAGCGTTTAAATTCACAGATGTACACAGTCTGCTGCTGTCTCAAATATAAGGGGAAACTTTCAGGCTTTTCTAAAAACACACAACGCCAGAAACTGGAACAAAAGAACGAAGATTTAATGTGTGTTACTGTCATGTGAGACCGGTTATACCGAGACCAGTACGCCATGAATTGCAATCATTTTTGGTCTTTTTTTTAATTTTTTTTAGGTCATATTACAACACAAGAGTGTGACGATAAGAAACAGTCGCCCGGTGTCGGTTGAGGTGATGTTAATTACTGTATTAATTTTTTCATGAGTATTCTAACTTGAATTGTATGTAGATGTGGTTCTCATACCTACAACAGCTACTGTTCGTTTGAAGCGCTGAAACGAAATCAGTGCAGGATTTTCATGAGAAAGAAACCTGTTTGAGTCGCACTCCGAATCTGAGACCGAATGAGAAATGTTGCTTTTACATTGAACTTTCACTGAATGTAAGGTACGACACTGGCTTCTTTCATTGGAAAATAAGTATGGAAACACTGTAGTGAGGACTTGAAAAGAAATAATAGTTGATATAATTAATTCTTATTGATTAAACGTGATTATGATTATTGATTATGGATAAATTCCTTTACTTTTTGCTGTATGTCACCTCTACATCTCAAAACAAACCAAAACTTGATTTCTTTGTGTTTCTTTTGTATTAAAATTCTCATATTGTTCATATTTGGGGAACTACCCCTCGTTTCACCAGTGGAAACTTAAATTAAATGACATGAAATAAATCAAATTCAATACTTGAGTATCATGAAACCTGTTTAGAAATTGTCCAGTTCACATTCACAATAAAATAAAGATATTTTGTGACATTATTTTCATGACAATTAAGAAAACAATTCTCATTTGTCTAATAAAAAAAAAAAATCAAATTAAAATTGGGTATTTAAAAATAATGGTAGCATTTGTCATTTTGCCTTTTTGTTTAAAAAAAATATATACATCATTTTTTTAACAGTAAAAACACTAATTACAAACGACATATTTTAGTATTTGTTTCACTGCCTTTATGTAGATTTCAATTGAAAAAATGTGTTTATTTAATACATTAAAACTATTACTTTATGTGTTTAACTGTAATTACAATAATGTCACAATGACAAATATGTGTGCTTTGTGACATTATCTTCCCCCAATTCATTACCATAATCCAAAAAGACTCTATTCAAATAGAGTATTTATAAAACTATTATATTACCTGTTTGCTTTTAAGCATATTTTGTTTGCTTGTTTTTTTCTTTGATTTCTAATAAATGGCAACAAATTACTACATTTATATTATAACTACATTTCAGATGTAGAGTATTTAATATCGTTGCACTGCCTTTGTGCAGATTTAAATTAAAATAATAATTTTATTACAGTAATTTTTTTAATGTAATGCCGTAAAACAATTACTTAATGTGCTTAACTATAATTAAAATAATGTCACATTGAAAAATAATTATGCTCCATAAAAGAGGCATAGTTTTCTGATTTCTTTTGGTTTTAAAATGAAATGTATATGTACGTTTTCTTGAGATTCGCTCATTTGAATTGGGATCTTAGCCGTAAATTTACAGCAGGTTGGGAACAAAGAACAAAGTCTTAATCTGAAGGTATTTTGAAATGTACCTGTTATAATGTATAAATCCACACGAACTATTACCAATGTTAACAGTATTTGGTTTGTATATTTTTTTAGCATGAATTAATTCTGAATTCGCATGAATGTCAGCTTTCAACGCTTAAAAAAACTGAAGATGTCCAAAATAAGGAGCTCCTGCTGTAAAGGAGAGCAAAGGGGCCAGTCGTTGCGCGCACTGAGGGTGAAGTTCACTGCATGGACCCTGCCTGAGCGAGGGTTTATCTCGTGTTGGACTGTTGTTCACGCCCATAAAGGTTAAACCAAACACCTGCTGATGAGAATAAAAGCATTATGGGCACAAAAATGACTCTTTTGTGTCTTTGACTGTAAAACAGAATCTTTCATTTTATTCAAATCAACATGAAATCCTATGACACTGTTCTGCAATGCATCATACAGTAAACTGTAAAAGTCTTAAACCCTAAAGAGGTTATTTCTGTCGCATATGAGATGAATCCTATAGAAAAAAAGTTCACATTTAGGCCGATATTTCAGATTTCCACTGATCCAGTAAATAATCCTCAGATGTGTTGCTGGTTTTGATCAGTCGGCGGTCTGGTCTAGGCCTGTTCCAGTGGCAGTTCATAAGTTAGTCTGGATTGGTGCTTTGTCAGATAGAGGTACGATGGAGCTGATGATAATGACTCCTTTCTGCTCGGAGTCATCGTCCAGAGAAAACGGTGTGATGGACTTTTTTAGTCTCTGAAACAAAAGAAAGCAGCACAGATCAGTCTTCACTCTTCACAGTCTTCAGTCTTCACCGATCCAGTGCTGAAGGGCTTGCATATAAGAAACAAAAATGTTTGTAATTTCATTTCAAATATTTTCCCACATCAGGCCCAAATCGGTTTTTAATTGGCTGGTTCTTTAACTTCAAACGATCCCTACACTGAAAAATATTTTCACTCAGAAATTGCTAGTAATTTTCACAAATAATTACAAAGAAACGACAAGTAGCACTGAGTTATACATGAAATTTTGAAGTACAAAAACTCTAGTAATCATTGTTTTATATTTCTTTTTCCAACAAATTCAATCTATTCACTGAATATTTAATAATATGCAATACTTAATTATTCATTTTGATTTAAATTACTTGATTATTAGTTTTAATGTAAAAATGATGTCAGTATTTATCTTTATGAAATTATCTTCACAAAATTAGCTTTGATTGCTGAGTAAATTACATTGGCAGTTTTGTTTATAAATACTTATGCAAGTATGTATTCTGCATATCAGGGACTAAACCGGTATAATTATTATGCAAAATCCAACTTTTATTCACCAATGATGCATTCAATTGATTAAAAGTGACAGTAAAGACATTTATAGTGTTACAAAAGATTCCAATAAAAAAAAATGCTGTTCAAACGATCCCTACACTGAAAAATATTTTCACTCAGAAATTGCTAGTAATTTTCACAAATAATTACAAAGAAACGACAAGTAGCACTGAGTTATACATGAAATTTTGAAGTACAAAAACTCTAGTAATCATTGTTTTATATTTCTTTTTCCAACAAATTCAATCTATTCACTGAATATTTAATAATATGCAATACTTAATTATTCATTTTGATTTAAATTACTTGATTATTAGTTTTAATGTAAAAATGATGTCAGTATTTATCTTTATGAAATTATCTTCACAAAATTAGCTTTGATTGCTGAGTAAATTACATTGGCAGTTTTGTTTATAAATACTTATGCAAGTATGTATTCTGCATATCAGGGACTAAACCGGTATAATTATTATGCAAAATCCAACTTTTATTCACCAATGATGCATTCAATTGATTAAAAGTGACAGTAAAGACATTTATAGTGTTACAAAAGATTCCAATAAAAAAAAATGCTGCTCTTTTGAACTTTCTATTCATCAAAGAGTCCTGAAAAACTAAACCTATCACGGTTTCCACAAAGATATTATCTGTTTTCAACATTGATAATAATCAGAAATGTTTCTTGAGCAGCAAATCAGAATGATTTTTGAAGGATCGTGTGACACTGAAGACTGGAGGAATAGTAATGATGCTGAAAATTCAGCTTTGATCACAGGAATAAATTACATTTTAAAGTATGCTTAAACAGGAAACAGTTATTTAAAATGGTAATAATATTTCACATTTTTCCACTGTATTGTTGATCAAATAAATGCAGCCTTGCTGAGCAGAAGAGACTTCTTTCAAAAACATTAGAAATTGTATCGACCCCAAATGTCTGAACGCACGTCTATATCAATGGTTCCAGCCAATAACCTGACATTTCCCTTCCAAAGCATAAACGGAGAGGCCATAAAGTACCTCAGTGAAGGATCCGGGCAGAAGCCAGAGCGTGTGCACGGCTGCTAGAGGAATCCAGATGATGGAGGCCAAAGCGATGAGCCATCCCACACCCTGAGCCCACGCCGGGTAAACGTAATCCTCATACCGCGCTGGCTTAAACTGAATCACCGAGAACACCAGGATAACCTGAGAGACACAGAAACACCTTTCAGTTCTAACACCAATCCACGCTGGGGTTTCAGAACAACCACTGCGTCAGAAACGTGTGATCGCACTCACGGTTATCAAAACAGGACAAATGACCCACCAGCAGACCCTGAAGAAAATGCTGGGTCTCTTTCCTGTCATCTCCAGTAAATTACTGGACAGACGCTTTACACCTGTTAAAACAAGAAATATAGCAGTTTTGTTCCATGCATGATGAAACAGATCAAGAGCTGCACACTGTTGTTTGTCTCTCACCGTAAAGCCAACAAACAGCAACCACCTCAAAAAACGCCAGGAACATGATGGACACTATATGTGGCATATCAAGATGCTGATTAGACAGCATGATTATTGCACAGGTGTGCCTTAGGCTGGCCACAATAAAAGGCCACTCTAAAATGTGCAGTTTTTCTGTATTGGGGGGTCCGGGGGCCAGCCTAAGGCACACCTGTGCAATAATCATGCTGTCTAATGCCACACCTGTGAGGTGGATGTACTATCTCGGCAAAGGAGAAGTGCTCACTAACACAGATTTAGACAGATTTGTGAACAATATTTGAGAGAAATAGGCCTTTTGTGTACATAGAAAAAGTCTTAGATCTTTGAGTTCAGCTCATGACAAATGGGGGCAAAAACAAAAGTGTTGCGTTTATAATTTTGTTCACTGTATGTGGCCTCATATCAGCCTAATATAACACGGTTTGATCAGAGTGCGATTCATAAGTGTTGTGTTGGCCACATTAACCAGTTAGTTAAAATGACAGGTGAGTGTTGTTCTCATCATACCTGACTGTCCAGGCCGAGGCAGAGTAGCATGAAAAAGAAGAGAACGGCCCACAGAGGAGCGACGGGCATCGTCACAAAGGCTTGTGGGTAAACCACAAACACTAGACCCGGACCTGCATGGAGGATCATTAGGAGGCACAGCAGATTTAACAATAAAAGCTCAGTTCTTTGATACAAACAACAAAGTAAAAGACTAAACATTAAAATGACCCACCGTCCACTGCGATTTCACTGACCGGCACATTCTGAAGGTGCGACATGTAGCCGAAAGCCGAAAAAATGACAAATCCTGCTAATATACTAGTCAGGGAATTTGTGATGGAAATGGCCAGAGTGTCTCTACACAGGAATACAAATTATGACTATGAGAAGAAAAATCTATATAATGTAGTATAAAATCGTCATTATTGAGTTATTTTTCTTTGAACACTGATGACATAAGGTTAAATTAACATAAAATGCATGGCAATATAAATTCATTAGCACAATAAATCGATTATCAAAGTGCTCTTTGCTCCAGAGATATGCAAGTACAACTTGATTTGCAATATTTTATACAACTTTCTGTGCATGGACGTAAGATGGTATGTTGTATGCAACAAGATTTCTTGTTTTTAAAAAAGTCTTTAAACTATATTCCCCTTAGCTGTTATAAATTCACTGTAAACCACGGCTTCTTGGGGCTTATTGCTTTATTTTAACACATAAATGGGTAAATTAAAAAAAAATAAAAAAACATGTCCGGGTGATGTTTCAAACCAAAATAAAGAATAACAATTTTTATTATTTTGCATAAATTACTAAATATTTTTCCTACACACTGATACATGAACTGCTTTCTTGTTGTTTTGTTTTTTCTTTCTGATTTGTTTATCACTTAGTTTGTATTAAATTTTTTTGGTAAAACTTTATTTTAAGGTATCCTTGTTACACGTTACATGTACTTACTATTATAATAACAATAAATTATGCATAATTACATGCAAGTAACCCTAAGCCAAACCATAATCCTAACCATATAGTAAGTATATGTTGTTAATTAATATTACTCAGTATTTAAATGTATAATTACACAGTAACAAGGACACCTTAACATAAAGTGTAACCATTTTTTTCACACTAAAATAAATATAAACATACTAAAAATAAACATACTTCTCTAACCTTTTCTAATCTTTTATTACAACGTTCTCCTTAGCACCTAAACATTATTTATCCTTCATGGAATCTTTTTCTGAATATTTTAGTTGGACGTTCTTCTAACTTTTTAAAGAAAACATTAATACAAGTTACAAGATTCAGAATGTTCCGAGAATATTCAGAAGTGACGTTCCCAAAATGTGTACAAATGGAATGTTACCTTAAAATGTTCTCTAACGTTCACATAACCAATAAAAAATTTTTTTTACATTCAAAACACACATATTTGAAACATTCAGAGAACATAAAAAAAAAGGTTCTTGGATCATATTTTTGTTAACTGGCATGATGTACTCGCTCATCATTTAATCATGTTTGAACAAAAAAAAGTTGCATAGTGTAGCTTTAACAAGAAGAGCGTATGAACACACTTGAAGAACTGCTGGCTGGTGGTGGAGGACGAGGAGCTGTTGGTCACACGGTCGGTGCAGTTGGCCGTGTTCCATGTGTTGTTGCAGTTTTCCCAGAGCAGCTCGCTCCGAAAAGAGCTGAACATGTAGTACAGCGCCCATGTGATAATGACATTATAGTATGTGCACATGATGAAAGAGATGGCCACCGTTGCCATGCCAACACCTGGATAGATTTATTACGGGTTACTGACCTTTAACCAGACCTTGAGTCAGTAATATATTCTCATATCATCTTATCATTATCAGCGACAATGCTATTTTGTCTATATGGATCTGAAAGTCTGTATACAGCATTAAACAGCATTAAACTTGAAATTAATCTCATGCCATGATTATGTGTGTATTTATGCACTGTAACCTTTCAGCAGGGGACAGGCTTTGGTCAGGGCCAGGACGGGGCCCCTCCTCAGATACTGGCCCAGCGTCAGCTCCATGTGCAGCAGCGGGATCCCCAGCACCACCAGCATCAGCAGGTAAGGCACCAGGAACGCACCTGACGACGTCAATAAACACGTCAACAGTTAACTGAGAGATGCATACCATCCTGGCATCCAGTTTGAAAAATAAATGTGTTCATTCCAATTCTCTTGATATATGATTTACTGCACATTCCACACACACACACACACACACACACACACATATAGAACAAACAGGAAATAATCATATGAAATGTAAATATACGTCAAAATTCTAAATATTTAAATCTAAATCATGAATATATGTTAAAACTTAGATTACATGAATTTAAAGTGCCCCTATTATGGATTTTTGAAAATTACCTTTCATGCAGTGTGTAACACAGCTCGAAGTCAATGAAAACATCCTGCAAAGTTTTAAATCTGAGAGTGCACTGTGTATAAAGTATTGTCTCTTTTTTCAAAAGAAAGAGTCGACTCTGAATCATTGAAAGAGTCGTTTTTAAAACGAAGGTCTGAATGAAAATGCAAATTCATTCTTTGCCACTAGGTGCCGCATTTGGAGCTGTAAAAATAGCTGTTTCCCTGGTAACGCTGTTCACAAAGCAGCACTGCGCTCACAAACGCTGCTTTATCACTTGCATGCATGTCAACCTGTTGTTGGGGACTCCCAAAACCAAAATATGAACCTTTCATAACCCATAATAGGGGCACTTTAAATTGTGAATTTAAAAGTGTAAATACAAATAGGCCTATATATAGTAATAATTCTGAATACATAAATGTAAATTGTGTATATATATATATATATATATATATACTGTATAAATGTAAGACAGAATATATATAGTTATAACTCTTAATATATAAATGTAAATTGTGAATATAAGTTATAACTCTGAATATAAACATTATTCTAAATGTATAGTTATAATTGTGAATATATAAATAGTAAATATATAAATGTAAAGCCAAATTTATAGTTATAACTGAATATATAAATGTTAATTGTAAATATATTAGTGCTGTCAAATGATTAATCGCACTATATCTATATATAAATACATAAATATATATTATGTATATATATATATATATATATATATATACTGTATAAATGTAAGACAGAATATATATAGTTATAACTCTTAATATATAAATGTAAATTGTGAATATAAGTTATAACTCTGAATATAAACATTATTCTAAATGTATAGTTATAATTGTGAATATATAAATAGTAAATATATAAATGTAAAGCCAAATTTATAGTTATAACTGAATATATAAATGTTAATTGACAGACAAATATTATGTAAACAAAAACTTTTATTTTGGATGCGATTAATCGCGATTAATCGTTTGACGGCACTAAAATATATAAATGTAAATCCAAATTTGTAGTTAAAATGGAATATGAAAAGGTAAATCCGAATATGTAACCATAACTCTGAATATATAAATGTAATACAAACATATAGTTATAACTGCAAATGCAGATGCCGATGCAAATCAGAATACATAAATATAAATCACAATATACAGTTATTCTGAATATATAAATGTAAACTTAAATATATAGTTATAATTCTGAATATGTAAATTGTAAATATATAAATGTGAATCTGAATATATAAATGTAAATCTTAAAAACATAAACAATATATCTGAATATATGGTTATAATTGTCAATATATAAATGTAAATTGTAATTTGAATACATAGATGCAAATCTGAATATATAGTTACATTATAACTATTAATATATAAATGTTTATTGTCAATATAAAAATGTAAATGTGTAAATATATTTTTAAATTCTGAATCAGTCACCATCTCTTGATCTACTCTCCCTTGTTTGATTTGAATAACACATTAGTTACGTGTAAACATTGTAGCAATACGTGATCTGAGATGGATTGCAGAGTCATGGTTGATCTTACACACCGTTACAGTTACAGATAAACACATTCATCTACTGGCACGCTCTCATTTTCATGTGTTGACATTTGATCTTTCTAACTTTTACAGTCTGAAAGATAAAGCTGAAATTGTTAAATAACAACAGAAGATAACAAACTCATTGTTAGGACTTTCATATGCATGGCTTCATAATGCCAGTTTTCACACCAAAGGTCCAATAAAAGTTGTCATAACCTGGTACATTAATCATAGGAGAAAAAACATCTTCGAACCAGATTCAAAGCCGGTTGTACTGGTCTTAGAGGGGTTTTGGGCACTAGTTGGCTGGTCACTAACCAAAACCAGCAAACTAGTTTAAGATGATGAGAAAAAACATGGTACTTTCGGTAAGTGATGAGGAACATTAGTTAACTGGTCTGTGTCTTACCTCCACCGCTCCTGTAGCACAGGTACGGGAACCTCCAGATGTTCCCCAGACCCACAGCGCAGCCGATCCCAGCCAGAGTGAACTCAATCTGCCTGCTCCATGTGGGTCTGCCGGCTTCCTCTTCCACCGCCATGCTTCTTCAGAGAGATTCAGTTGTGTGAAAGCAATCTGAGATTACCAGAGTAAGTGGTGTAACGATTGTTCAAGAGCTGTAATGATTAGCTGGGAGGCGTGGGACGGGAATGTGCACAACAGGCAAGCTTCTGTTGATGCTGTTTACTGCTTTTTTGGAGGTATTAGCATGATTGGGGTAAAACTGAAAATAAATAAAATTGAAAATAAAAAAAAATACAAATCTAAATTAACATAAAAAAAACAATATAAATAAATGATTAAAAACAAAAAATGAATAAAACTAAAATGAAAATAAAAACAAATTCACTATATAATGAAAAATAGAAACTAATTAATTAAATAATGTCTTAATATAAACTTCTGTTTATTGCATTTTTGGGGTTTCCCAGGTCCATAATGTACTTTAAGTACTCTATTTTCGTGCACTAATTTTGTACTTAATATACTAAAAATTATTCTTTAGTACTTCTTAAGATATCCAGTCCTTCAACTTTAGTCTCAACCATGAAACACTGGAGAACCTTTCATAATGCACGAAACTAATGTGTGTACCAGAAAGAAACCATTTACACAGAACAAACTCCACTCGCAGGAATTCATCCACCCAGTGAAGGACAATTTACCTTAAATAAAGATATGGATCAAATAAACTGGCTTTTTAAATTCATCCAAGTGCAAAAATACAAGCTACCCATTTTTTTTTAGCCCCTGTGCAATGCCAACAGTGTACTTCCATTGCAAGTGCTTTGTAAACATGATTTTGTTGTTGTTATTTTAAATGAGATATAAATCACTGTAATTAAAATTAAAAAAATGTCAATCAAATTTAATTATTTAAAAACCAATACAGCACACAAAAAGGATCCAAATCAAAGTTTTATTGGAAAAAAGGCCACAAGCACAAGTTCATTATCTATAACACCGAGTATGCAATGACGTTCAACATAAAGGACATGCGTTCACTTCAGGTGGAGCACCACTGTAATACATATGAGCGTACCAGAGATGACGGTAAGGGGCAGCTTCTGGAATGAATGCAAAAAAAAGAAAAAGCTGAGACAACGGTAAAAAAAAAAAAAAAAAAAAGATTAAAACGGAGAGAATAAAACTGGAGCTCTAAAAGAAGTCCACATCATCTGGAGCGTCTAAGTCACGGTATTCAATGATATTGCGAGGATCCCCACGCATCATTCTGGAAAAGACATAGCAACATTTTATTAGATTTTGTCCATTATCATCCCAAGAGCTTCTAAAACAATATCACTGTTCCCTAACTACAATTAAAATAGAACTGAAATACAACAGACTCACCGGTTGTTTCTAGGCTTTCCAGGGTAACCGCCTTGTCCACGGAAGTTGTCGTAGTTGCCCCTGCCGCCTCCACCATACTGGTTGGGTGGGTAAGGAGGACCACCTGTTAAAGTGTCAAAGAAACACCTCAGTACACCTCACAGATATGTTTTGCAGATGCACCACAATGCTTTGATTGTTTATCATTGCATAAATTCAATGCAAATAAAAAAATAAACCTTTACTAACTTTAACTAGAATGCGTAAATATCTGAAATTTGGCATGACCGTGGGAACCCAGCTATTTTGTCAATTCTGTAGAGAACTTGAGCAAGCTTCAAAGCTTAGATAATTTAATTTTTTTAAAAGGAAAAGGCTAGATATATCAATGTTTATTGGCTGCACCCGGTGTTGGGTAAGTTACTCTAAAA
The DNA here is from genome assembly GCF_001515625.1 of Sinocyclocheilus rhinocerous. Lineage (NCBI taxonomy): Eukaryota > Metazoa > Chordata > Actinopteri > Cypriniformes > Cyprinidae > Sinocyclocheilus > Sinocyclocheilus rhinocerous. The sequence goes on along the minus strand of NW_015660499.1, from coordinate 2,117,428 downwards.
AAGTAATTAATTACTAGTTACTAATTACATCTTCAACAGTGTAATTAGATTACTGTACAAATTACTCTCTCCAAAAAGTATTTAATGACTTATTACTAATTACTTACCAAATCCTATATCAACCTCGACAAGTTAATGATACAAGGATAGACATGACACAGTTCTTTTAATTCTTTCAAGTAACTACATAAATTATTCTGGTCATACTTTAGAGTATAATTCTCACTATTAACTAAGACTTTTGCCTCAATATACTCCTAATTACTGCTTATTAATACTTAGCAAAGTAGTTGTTAAGTTTAAGTATTGGGTAGGATTAAGGATTTTGAATAAGGTATTGCAGAATAAGACATTAATATGTGTTTTTTTAAGTAATAATAAAAAGCCAATATCTAGTAATATTCATGCTAATTACCAACTAGTTAATAGTGAGAATTGGACACTAAAGTGTTACCAATATTCTTATTAATTCCAAAGTATTTAAAGTGAGATGGGTACATAAAAGCATGCATTTTAAGGTTAGACTTTAAATTTGGATGTTAAATCCACTATTGTATTGTATATAAATGTTCTACAGTCTATACAGTATCAAGTTCAATTACATAAGTAACTAATTAAATTACTGAAAAATAAGAGTAATCCCTTACTTTACTTTTTCAAGGGAAAAGTAATAAAATTACAGTAATTAATTACACCCAGCACTGGTTGCACCCCTGTTGAAAAACTCAATCATGACTTCCTGAAAATGCCAAAGCTTCAAGCCCGTGTTAACAACAATTTTTACTCGGACTCTACTACTTGAACTAACACACACCTCCATAACCCATCACTGGAGGTCTGGGCTGGCCGAAACCCATGAGACCTTGAGGACCCTGAGGTGGGAATGGAAGACCTCCCGGTGAAAGCACTCCTAATGAGAGAAAGAAAAATGAGAAATGTTTGCGAGATGTTTCACAACTTCCGATAATGTGATTTTTCTTCCGATACAAAATCAACAAGATTGCTATGTGCTTTCTACCCTGTCCTGGGCCTGGAGGAGGTGGAGGTTTCATCTCTGGGATGGAGGGTCTTTTTGCATCCATCAGGAAGTTGTTGAAAAAGACGACCTCTTTTTTTTTTACTTCCTCAATCTTGTCACCATGTTTGTTTAGAATGTGCTTCTTCACAAACTCTGGGCCCTAGAGAGAGATTCATATTTTTATTGATTTCGTCAAAAATGAACAACCTCCCTACACTGGAAAAAACTGATTAAAAAAAAAAAAAAAAAAAAAAAAAAAAAAAAAAAAAAAAAGACTAGGATTTAAATTTTTCACTCAAAAATGGCTAGTAAATTTTACAAATAATTACAAAGAATCGTCAAATAAAATTGCAAAAAAAAAACAAACTGTAAATTGACTGAAATAGTATTTTCCTGTACTCCAATAATCTTTGTTTTATTAACTCAACCTGCAGGGCCTAAGGCTACCAGATGAACAAAGCAGCATGTTATATCACACACCTTAAACTTTTTGCCACTTAGAGGACAAAGCCACTTGTCTTTGCCCAGTTCCTGTGTGTTGGCCAGCACAAACTTTTCCACTTCCTGTTCTGGATCTTTGCGGCCCATCTTTGCTGCCTCATCTTCAGACAGGGATTCCTTCACACTGAACAAGTGTCCCAGCTTCTCTTCAAATATCTTCTGCCAGTCAGCCACTACAAGAGGATCAAAAGTCAACAAAATCAGCTCATTTCTCTGTTACATGGGATTATTTAATGGTGAAGTGTAATTCCTTTGCAGTTTAGCAGTTGCAGCAAACTAACATTTAATCTCATCCTAACATTTTGGCCCTCGGTTGAGCCAGAAGTTGACCTTTTAGACAGAAATATTCAGACACAGCATTTACACTCTTTAGGATGTCAACCAACTAATGGCTTTCTTATATAATCAACTCTACATTAAACTGGGATACAAGAAAGAATTATAACAATAAATTAAATCACACTTCAAGAAACGAAGCACAGCCAGTTGTTGGCAGTAAAGGCAGCGCTTACCCTCTCTGTGAGTAATGCGGTTGGGGGGAATGGGCCCTCGCACATGGATAATGCCGCAGCGGTTTGGCATCTCGTCCTCGCTCGGGTACTCGCAGGTGTTATAATAATCAATAGAGTGTATGATACGCAGATAGAACAGAAGACGATCCAACACCTGGGAGGGGACAAACACATTACACTCCTGAATGAAACACCAAACTGAAATAAGACTGAAATCCTCATTTACACTTAGAGCTTTCAGTGAAATAGTTTGAGATCAATAAGGACACAAACAACATCAGAACATCAGTTTCTGAATTAGTGTATATCTTTTTTCTTCATCAATCGTGTTGCATTGTAATGACAGTTAGGCACAATAATTCCCAATATGAAGACACTAAGAATGAGATTTTCTTTTTACAGTATAATAATGAGAACTGGGCATAGTTAATTTTTACAAAATAAATGTCAATGAAAAAAAAAAGCACATTTGCAAAAAAGGCCTAATATTACCTAATATGATGAATCTGAGTGAGAAAGATTTTTTTTCTTCCCCACAGAATAAGAATAAAGATTTTTTTCAAATTATTTGTGTATCAATTATTTGTGTATTCCTACTACTTGTTTCACTTCTGTTTCAGTTTTTTTATAACCATTTCTTACTATGTGTCAATAACAAGTTGTTATTTTAGCATCTGTGTTTGGCTCAGTGTTGTTTTTTTAGGATTACTGATAAACTAATGTAGTTTGATTTGTATTAGTTATCTATTTTAGTTTTAGTTACAGTTGTAGTAATGTTGTCATTTTATTCCTTTTTTATTATGTCTATATAGGTTTTTTTATTATGTTTTAGTTTTTAGTTAATTTGAGTTATTTCAGTCCTTCAGCATACAAAATGGAAATTAAATAATATATATATTGAATGTATTTATATATATGTACATGTATATGTATATGTGTGTGGCTGTAGTTCTTTTAATATTTTGAATTGTTTTTAGCTTAATTTTTTTTGTTTTCATTTAAATGTTTTAGTTTTGAAATGTTGTTGTATGCATTTGTCATTTGTATTTCATTTATTTTATTTTATTAAATGTGTATATATATAGTATTTATAGAGTTTTAGCTTTTAGTTTTAATTACTTTTTCTTATTTGTAAGTCGCTTTGGATAAAAGCGTCTGCTAAATGACTAAAAGTAAAAGTAAAGTATCAGCTGTAATGCACTTAATATAAAAATAACAAAAGCACTCAAAATATGTAATTTACATTACAATCTGCAAAAGTGGAAATCAGGATTAGGAATGTCTTCAGAATCATGTCTTCGTGGCAGTTTTGCTCATTAAGGGATAATATGTGACCCCGGACCACAAAAGCAGTCTTAAGTCGCTGGGGTATATTTGTAGCAATAGCCAAAAATAAATAATTATCAAAAATTATTGATTTTTCTTTTATGCCAAAAATCATTAGGATATTAAGTAAAGATCATGTTCCATGAAGATATTTTGAAAATTTCCTACAGTAAACATATCAAAACTGAATTTTTGATTAGTAACATGCATTGCTAAGAACTTCATTTGGACAACTTTAAAAGCGATTTTCTCAATATTTAGATTTTTTTGCACCCTCAGATTCCAGATTTTCAAATAGTTGTATCTCACAACAAACCACACACCAATGGAAAGCTTATTTATTCAGCTTTCAGATGATGTATAAATCTCAATTTTAAAACGTTAACCCTTATGACTGGTTTTGTGGTCCAGGGTCACAAAAAAGACCTTCAACTTTGGTTGTCGAAAACAAAAACGCTACAAAATGTATTATTTTGTAATTGTGAGACGTGCTTAAAGAAAACAGGGTACTTTCGTTGGATTCAGCACTCCAAAACTAATTTGAAAGAACAACTGGATTTCATTCCACAAATATGTTGTAGGGCAGTGTAGTGTATTACATCTCCTGATTTTGGGGTCAAACGATAATGACAATTTTTCTGACCTTGACAAGTTTTTCATCTCTCTCCACAGTTATCTCAGTGGGGTTTCCCTCTTTGGATCCCTCCTCAGAGTCGGCTCCTCCTGCACTTCCCAGAAGCTCTTCCTCCTCTGCACTCACTTCCTCAATCAGGTAATCGGTGATGTTCTTCAAAATGGGGTTCTGAGCAGGGAGCTTCAGGAAATAAGAAAAATCAGAAAAATTGAAAAACAATCAATAATAGATAAAATCTCACAGTCAAAACCATTTCAGATTGTATCAGTCTGAGGCTGTGCAGTGAGAATACCTCCAGAGAGTGTGTCTCTTCTCTGGGTTTGTGGCTCCACAGCCTCTCCCTGTCATCCAGTGCATGGATCAGTTTAGCAGCCAGCTTGATGTCATTACGCAGAACCTGCTTGTGCTGAGTGATTCCGTTTACGTTCCGCACACGACGTGCCAGATCTCGATTGACCCCAGGAGCCAGCTCACAGTCCCGCAGCTGCTCAGAGAGGATCAGGAGAAGACAATGAGCGAGACGTTTGCTACACATTGTGGTTCCTCAAGCCAGTGATTCTAGAACTCACCCGGATGTTCTGCAGGTTCCAGCAGATCTCTTTGATGTTCACACCTCTGTCGAAGGTCACCCAACAACGCCTGAAAAACCTGAGTCACAGAGATGGAAAATTTAGCTTTTTAGAGTCCCCAATATCTCTTTTAATATATTGAAATGATTTAGCGAAACATTTTATATTGGCGCAAATACAGATAACATTAAATAACCTAACATTTATTAATTTGATATAATTTTCATGTTTAATTGTATCATCAAATTTTCAAACTTTTAGACCTTTTTTTAAGACCTGCACATGATACAGAAAACTGAATTTATGACATCTCTCTGGTGCTGCTAATGTGGCAGTCAAAAATGACCGAATTTTTTTATTGCAATGAAATTAATGTACTATATTTGGGTTCAATGTTTTTTTTTTATTTAATATTTTGCAGGGAATTTTAAAAAGGTTTATGCAGCAATTTATCCTGTCAAATACTTTGAGCTTTGACCTGAAATTTCAATTTCCAACTTAAACCGTAATTCTCGAGTGCTTTGGAGCACAGACTTAATTTTGGTCTCTTTTTAAAGACACTTGGCAGATTATTGCTTAAGTGAAAAAAGTAAAAGTGAAATGAAAAAAAAATTGTAGAAGTTTACGGTTATAAAAAAAATTGATAAAAAATACAATTTTCAAATTTTATATGAGATACATATTTTCCAAAACATGTTTTACTCTAAAACTGCAAGAAAAATCAAAGCCATAAATCTAAACAAGTAGTGTTCCAAATTTAAGGTTGATATCTCCAAAAATTAGCTTTCAGTACAATTTTGTTTGGGCGTAGTACCCAACATTTCCACTAGATGACATTTGTTTCCCATTCATTTCTAATGCGGTCAATTTTGACAGTGAGGAGTACAAGTACTATTTTTTTCAGGACCACTTAACTCATGAATTTTGTGTTCACATAGCAAGTTCCTAAACCTTTACGAAATTTAGTACCATTCCGATGAAGTAAAATAAAGTCAAAAATGATGAGAGCACCAAAGGGTTAAGGCTCGACAGCAACTCTGAATACATATATTTTAAATCAGCTTAACAGAAAATGCAACCCCAAATATTCTCAATAAGCTAAAAAGAAGAATTTCAGCTATACCACCCGCTCTAAAGTGTTGAAACTGAAGTGAATCTAACTTCAACTTACCTACGCTCTGGCTGCGGTTCTGACAAACAAACACGCATAAATCCTGGATAACGTCGACACAGCTGCAAAAAAAATTTTTTTTTTATAAATAAGTAGCAGCATTTAGATAACACTTCATGGACAATAACAGCAAAAGCATTGCTTTGAATGCACACTTACAGCGACGATCTCCGCTTTAGATATGGTTGGAGCGATGCTCCTCATGAAGAGAGAGCATGTCCTGTGAAGAGGTCGAGGTCGTGGAGGCTGATCATCCTTCGGTTTCTTCTGCTTTTCCTTCTCCCTTTCCTTCTGCTCCTCCGTTCGCTCCTTCACATCAGCGGCTTTAAAAGACCAGAAACACCAGCTGTCACAACCATGACACTTTGACACGGATGATTCATTGTCAGAAGCCTTGACACAGACCTTCCCCCTCCTCTTCTTCCTCTTCCTCCTTATCCTCTCCCTCGTCTGGTTCTCTCTCTCTTTCTGAGGGTTTCTCTGAGCAGTGAGAATTTGAGTCGGAGTCCGAATCGGATTCGCTGTCAGATGCACTGGCTTCATCTTCACTGTCTCCACTGTGCTTCCTCTTTCTCTTCTTGCTTAGCTAGAGAATGTCAAAGCACCAGATTGCAATTATTGTAAGTAGATGTACTAACATTTATTAAAGTGACAAAACAGTTTGACCCAACAGACGGTACATCCACTACCCAAGGCGTCAGAACTTGGCTAACTCACCTTCTTGGGTTCTGGGATTGGTTCAGCAGGTGCTTCTTTCTCAGTCTTCTCCTCTCCTTCACTTCCTCCTGCAGAAGCGGCTGCATCCTTCTCAGTGCCCTCATCACCCTCACCCTATAGACACAAAATTATCCATCATTGTTACAAAGATACTCCCAATACTAAATGATCTTTTGCTCCATTATGCAACATTCACTTACCAGCTTGTCTTTTTCAGTCGAGGGTTTGCGCTCAACATCTGCGGGCCTGGGCTCGTCCCGTTTAAGAGCTTCAGAACCAGGTCCACCAGATGCCAGTCTCTCTCGCTCCTCCTCTTCCTCAGTGGGCTGTTCCAGGATGTGCAGGTCATTTTCCATTCCTCCTTCCATTTTTATTACGGCTAACAGAGACAAACGAAACGCATGTTTTGAGAAAAGGGCACGTGTAACTGACCGCCATAGTTCATCATTACCAATGGTTTGGAATGACATGAGGTTGAGCAAATGACAATTTAAATTTTTTAGACATTTAAAACTAGCAAATGAAAAGCATTTCTCTTTACCTGCATTTAAAATCTTGGTGATTTGTGGAGCATGCTCTATCTCCAAAGAGACAGGTTCAAACCAGTTATTGTCCATCAGATACATGTAGACATTCAATCGGTTCTGTAGAGCACTGTGGGCTTCTGCTTTACGCCTCCCAGCCTCATCCGGGTGGTACTTCGAACGAAACCTGACAGGTAGACAGAAAGGAGAAAGAGGGACAATGGGGTGTTTGGGGACGAAAAAACAGCATGTTAGCAACTATTTTTGAGGTCAACCTCACAAACTAGTCACCAAGAGACCTGCTAGTTATATCCTGCCTTCTACATATCTAAAAGTGCTTTGATAAATCTAAAGTAAACCAGCAATTCCATTATCCCACATAATTGACCCACTTTCTGTCACAAGACTTTGTGGCTCTATTCTAAAACTAGTGAGCTGCCTAGACAGGCAGCATAAACATGCTCCCAATGTGAAGGATGTTCCAAAAGGAAAGAAACAATTTTGTTGCCTTCTAAGATGCCTTTTTAAGCTAGATTCTAAGACAGCATTGCATGTATCCTTCCAAGATGATACCTGATGGACCCTTTTCACATATTCAGGGTTATTAGAAGCAGAAGTCGTCAGTTTGGTAAACTTCTATAGTGGTGAACAGAAATTACAACAAATCTATATGTGTGTGTGTGAGAGAAATAGATTAACAACATTGTTAATGTCAAACTCCAATTAAATAAACTGAGTCAAGGGAGTACAAAACTGCTGCATGTGTAGAGCATTCCAAATCATTCACTTCTGACGTTTCATTCCAGTTAATATGCTGTCTTAGAAGGCAGCTGCATGTTTAGGCAGTATTTAGCAAGGCAGCACACTAGGTTTTGAAGAGCTTATGACACCAATTTGTTGGCTAAATTTTTAAGTGCACTTCTGTCAGTCTTACTACACATGCTATAAACAAAACTTGTGTTTAAGTGTGTGTAATACAGTAAGGTAGACTCACCACCAAAGTAGAAACAAAAAATAAGAAGTAAAACAACAATAGAAACTGATGCATTATCAAGAAACGAGAGTCAAAACAGTTGGGTGAAACATTTTCCATTGTGTGCACTAAATTTACCTGATGTACTCCCCGCATTACAACACATTTACACTGAGAGCGGTCTTCTCAGAGGAGTGTGTACATACACACCATTTCTGCGTTTTTGGGGGGGGTTTGATTGATCCAAATATCAAAAATGAAAAAGGGGAAGAAAGGCATCACACACTACAGGAAAAAAAAAAAATCTTTCCGTGAACGCGACGGTAGGTTTGGATTGCGAGTGTTCGACTGTCTAGCTAAAAGCCCTGGTACTTGGATTCTAATGGCAGCTGCATTGTGCGCAGTGCATACCCTGACTAACTAACAGTGACTCCTGCGACGGGTCCAAGAGCTTTTCTCATCTTCCAATACCTTGTGGTGATGGAGGGAAGAAGGATGTGTGTTAATTTGTACACCAATAAACAATATGCAAAAACCTGAAATGAAATGAATGTTAAAAACACAGGAAACAAGTCAATGATGAGACCAATTCAGTCACTTTGGAGACAAACTCATGAGACAGTAGACATTATTTAGAAATAATGCTATCAGGAGCAAATAAAGCACTCAAGATTTAAAGGAATAGTTCATGCAAAAAAGAAAAATTATAAAAATGTCCAATTTTGGATGAACTACAACTTTAAAAGGCTACTTCATGTAACTTCACCCTCAAAACTGACTGTAGTAAGGATATTCAAAGTCATACTCGGAGGTACAAGATAAAATTATGCAGCCAAATCCACATTATTCATCTTAACTCCAGGCCAAATGAATAATTAACAGAATACAGTCGGATGTTCAGAGGCTGATAGGTGCAGAATTTGGCCACTTCTGTGCTTAGATGAGGGACTTGCTGTTCCTAGCTTAATGCACAAACACTATCAAAACAGAACACTAACGCAAAAACAGCAACTGTTATCGTACCACTCTTCATCTTTATGGGCCAGGAAGAAGTCCTGCATCTGCTGACGCCTAAAATCGATCTTGTACTCATTGTAGCGTTTGACCGACTCCGTCTCATCCACAGAGTCGTCCAATGAATGTTAAAAACACAGGAAACAAGTCAATGATGAGACCAATTCAGTCACTTTGGAGACAAACTCATGAGACAGTAGACATTATTTAGAAATAATGCTATCAGGAGCAAATAAAGCACTCAAGATTTAAAGGAATAGTTCATGCAAAAAAGAAAAATTATAAAAATGTCCAATTTTGGATGAACTACAACTTTAAAAGGCTACTTCATGTAACTTCACCCTCAAAACTGACTGTAGTAAGGATATTCAAAGTCATACTCGGAGGTACAAGATAAAATTATGCAGCCAAATCCACATTATTCATCTTAACTCCAGGCCAAATGAATAATTAACAGAATACAGTCGGATGTTCAGAGGCTGATAGGTGCAGAATTTGGCCACTTAGATGAGGGACTTGCTGTTCCTAGCTTAATGCACAAACACTATCAAAACAGAACACTAACGCAAAAACAGCAACTGTTATCGTACCACTCTTCATCTTTATGGGCCAGGAAGAAGTCCTGCATCTGCTGACGCCTAAAATCGATCTTGTACTCATTGTAGCGTTTGACCGACTCCGTCTCATCCACAGAGTCGTCCAGGGACAGCAGGAACTCCTTAAAGGTCTTCATCACAGGAAGGGGAGGACCAAGATCCATATCATGGATGTTTCCCAGCCTGGAGGAAGAGCAGAGAGGTGGTGTTAACAGGTTAAATACAAGGGAATGGTGGACTGTAGAGCTTCCTGCTCACCTGGCCTGGATGGGGATTCCATGATGAGGCTGCATCAGGTGCAAACACTCTTCAGCAATAAAAAAACAATGAAGGTATGGTTGAACTGGATCATCAAAGGTCAGCAGCAAAGACATCAGGTAATAAAATGGGATTAGCTACATTTGTGTTATTTAACATTTAATTATTACAGGTTTGCTTCATATTCTGAGTTTGCATTTCACTGTTTTAATTCATTTTGATGAATACTAAATCTGTTTTTCGTGAGTGGGATGAATTAATGCACATTCACATTTAGTCTAGAACTATTACCCCACTATCTGCAGGCATAATACTTTGTTTGATTTGAAATGTGGTTTGTTGAGCAGATTAATCCCCTCGTTCTCACCGGTCATTCCAGTCATCTCTGCGGCGGTCCTCTCTCTCCCGGGACCGGTCATAGTCGCTCCTCTCCCGGCGGAACTTGTCTCTTCGTCTACGGTCGTACTCATCATCGCTGTCGGCCATTGTGTTTTAATTAGGACGAGTATCAGGAAAGCTTTGCTGTGAAACACAAGAGAGTGGAGATAAATGTGTTTATTAATAATTGCAGATTGTCTCCTGATTCCACAACGCACAAACCACATTCCAATCACAAATTTCGCCGGTAACAATGACTAGTGAGCACACACACACACGTGAGAGAGTATTGTGTTCAAGAAATGTAATGATACAATTATTAATACACGTCTAAACTATAAAAAAGTAACGTTAATACGCAGAGCATCGAAGACAATAGAAGAGGCCATCGAGTCGCTATGCTTATCTCCTGATAAACCAACAAATTAACCAGCAAAACCAGTCTAATGTAAACGATCAAGCACTCTATACCTCCAAAGGACGTGTAATGCAATTCATATTCATAAAGCAATGAACACAAGGTGCGTAACGTTATTCATACGGGTTCCGTCGAGTAACGCAAGGAAAAGTCACTAACCGCAACAAAGACCCACGCGCTCAAACGATCTTGGATTGTTATGACGTATATATAGATGTTAAAAGTGGTGGTAATCCATAATATAATAACCTTATGGCCAATACTAACCAATTACTAGGTTTAAAAAGCTTTAATCCGGTGAACTCCCGCCAGCGCGCGACTGACTGTCCTGACCAACAGCAGCGGAAGTGACGATCATATACAGAACTGCTGCGCCACTGTGTGACCGGATGACCGAAATATCGAGCACTGACAGACAGACAGACAACTGCTGCAATTCTTTTCTTTTCTTTTCTTTTCTTTTTAAATAGTAAATTTACCAGCGATATTTTGGCCAGGCAAGTAATCTTGAAATTAACGATTATGCACTATATGCACAGTATCAAGAAATGTGAAAATCGAAAAAAATAATTAAATAAATAAATTATTAAATGGTGCTGGACTGATGAATTCTAAATGAGAAAAATAAATAAATGGCGCGCTAAATCGGAAACCCCAGGGGTGTATTCCAGAAAGCGGTTTTGTTGGAAACTTCTGGAATACACCCCATGATTTCTGAAGATCATGTGACACTGAAGACTGGCGTAAAGATGCTGAAAATTCAGCTGCGCATCACAGAAATAAATTACGTTCTAAAATATATATTTACATAGAAAACAGTTATTTTAAATTGTATTAATATTTCACAATGTTACTGTTTTTACTGTATTTTTGATCAAATAAATGCAGTCTTGGTGAGCAGAAGAGACTTCTTACAAAAACATTAGAAACTGTTAATTATTCTGAACGCTTGACCGGTTGTGTTGATCCACAGCACGTTTGTGTGTCCTACTGAGATCATCGCCTTCAGTGATCGTGTGCATGAGTTTCAGGCCATCAACGCAGAAGTGGTCGCCTGCTCGGTGGACTCTCAGTTTACTCACCTGGCCTGGTGAGGACACACTGCTTCTTCTGGACTTTGAGATGATTCGTTGTGATATCTTAGAGAAGTGAGGACTATGAATGGACTCACCGCTGGTTTGTTTTTATCAGGATCAACACACCCAGGAAACAAGGAGGTCTCGGACCAATGAAAATCCCTCTTCTTTCTGACCTCACTCATCAGATATCCAAAGACTACGGTGTCTTTCTTGAGGATCAGGGGCACACGCTCCGGTACTGAAACTAGGCCTTTTAAGTTTTTGACCCTGTTGGACCTTAATATTGTAAATGGATTTTACAAATGTATGTATCATGAGTAATCAGAAACTAGATTAACGGCATTCAGTGAAAAATCAGAACCTTGATTTTAAAACTAATGTTTCAGTATTACATGAATGACTTGCCTGCTGAGTTATGTGGCAATGGTTTTATCCTCTGCTGTCTTTTAGAGGTCTCTTCATCATCGATGATAAAGGTGTCCTCCGACAGATCACCATGAATGACCTGCCGGTGGGACGCTCTGTGGACGAGACCCTCAGACTGGTGCAGGCCTTCCAGTACACCGATAAACACGGAGAAGGTACAGCAGTTATTAATCACTGATGACACACTTTTGACATTTTTTTTGTCAAAGTTATCATTTGAATAATACATTAAAGCAGTGTTTACTAGGGCCGCCAATTTTAACACACTGATTTATGAAATTATATGTTTAATCTATTTTAATGCTTAAAATATTTGGATGCAAATACAGAGTTTGAGATTAATCGTGTTCACTAAAGACAGTGGGATTTCGTATCACATTCAGAACAGAGTTGTTACTGTTAACTAGAGCTATTAAAAATAGATTGTGGTAGCTGAGAAAAGTGGAAATAAAATAAATACAAGTAGAATACTTACAAACAGTACAAATATTAGATTAAAAACATAAAAGAACTTCAAAGGGAAATTAGAAATGTTGCTTTGGCAACAAACTGAAGTAAATTTAAGCTGAAACTGAAATAATAATAAATTAAAGCTATATATAAATATTTAAAAAAAGGACAAAAGCACATAGTAAAATTACTAACATTTAAATTAACACGAAAATGAAAACTGAAAATATAAAAATAAATGCTAATTCAAAATTTTAATAAATACTACAGTCTATAAGTAATACTAAAATAACACCGCTTCAGGAGCATAATCAGATTAAGTAAATTATCTTAGAAATTATTATTTGTGTTTATTTCCGTATTACTGCATATAGTAGCCTGTCCAAAATTTGAAATGTAGCAATGAAATGGGCAACAAATGGAGAGATTTGATTGAGAATGAATGGAAGCAAATGCTTACGTTCAACTAACAAGAGAAATCTATCTTTTTTTATTAGTTAAAAATATCTAGAGCAGAGAAAGGTGTATCTTTTTGATCTCTCTTTTTTTGGGGGAATATATATGACTGTTTAAATAAAAGAAAAAAATATATTCTTGAAATGTGGAATGAAGTGTTTGGACATGTCAGTCTCTAATTGTATCATACATTATCCACCAGAACATTGTAATATATATTAGCTTATATCACGCGTACTTAAAGGCAGAGTAAGTGATTTCTGGTAGCCAATGTTAATATTTGAAATCACCAAAACAAACACGCCCCTACCCCAAAAGGGTCTTGTCCCTATTTTGATAGCTCCGCCCCACATATACGTACGCAACCCAGGCAACGATTAGTTCTGTGAAACAAAGCAAAACCAATGTTACACAGTGTCTACGGACGTGAGCGGCGCGGCGCAACAAATCCCCGACAGAAAACTGCTGCCGGGTTCTATTTATGACGTGCTGACACACATTTCAAATGGTTTTCAACGGTCGTTTGATCGCGTCCAGTGTAGGCAGACTTTAGCTGTTGTAGACACGGTGTTACTCACCTATTGAGAAGAAACAAAGCAACCTCGGCGTCCGATCGCAGGCCTCCGCTCCTTGAGTTCTCTCCAGCGCTGGAAAGCTGATCCGATATTTACACGGGTCCTACTTCTTGCCTTATCGTTCCGCAGACGTTTTCCTCTTTTGTTTTTTATCCGCCATCTCTATCTTTCTGTCGCTCGGCTCGGCTAATGTCCGTCCCATGCACTGAACGCGCTCTCCTCCACATCACGAGTAGACACGCCCCTTATTGCTGATTGGCTACAAGTTTGTTTTGCCATTCGGCCCGAATCAGTTTTCTAAAGTGTTTTTGAAAAATCACATACCCTGCCTTTAAGTATATGAGTGTGCATGATATAAATGTAAGGGTTTGGTTTGGGTGTTGTTGACTCTGTCTCTGTCTCTGTTTCTGATGTCAGTGTGTCCAGCTGGATGGAAGCCTGGCAGTGATACGGTAAGATTTCAGTGTGTGTGTGTATTCGGTGTATGATCACAGGTTACAGTATCTCTGTATTTCTCCTCTTTCCGCACAGATTATCCCAGACCCTTCAGGCAAACTCAAGTACTTTGATAAACTCAACTGAGCGTAATGCTTCACTACACGTTTGTTCTGATGAATGTTTTTGAAACGCAGAATAAAAGGAGAGTTTTGATAATCATGTAGTTTTGTTTCGTCCCTGCAGTGTGTGTCTTATTGTTTGTGTGTCTGTAAAAGAAAATGCAATCGAAATTAATGAAATGTTAAAAGCAGCAGAAATTTTTTATTGAGATTGTCTAGAAAGCTGCACTGCAAAAATGACTTTCCTCCTTTGTATTTTTGACTTGTTTTCCAGTACAAATATCTGAATACTTTAAAATCAAGATACGTTTACAAGCAAAATGACAAGTCTTGGTTTAAAAAAAAAAAAAATTTTTTTTGTTTGTTTTTTCTTAAAACAAGGGGGAAAAAATGCCAATAGAGTATTAAAAATAATGTTGTTTTTGCCTTTAAATTAGGTTTATTTTTCTGACCACATGGCTGATTTTTTTTCTTGTTTTAAGCATAAACTAGCTTCATTGTGATGTTTTTTTTTGTTGTTGTTTTTTTTTTTAAACAAAGACATTATTTTTCTTATCATGTTATTTTTCTTTAAGAATGTTTAGATATTTGTACTGGAAAAGTAAACAAAATTGTCAAGTAAAAAAATTGAAAACATTTTGAAAATTGAAAAAAAAAAACTTAAAAAAACACAATTTTATGTTATTAGAGATATTAGTATCAGAGTTATTCTAGTAAACTAAAACCCATAACTTTTGTTAGCTTAAATAAACATTAACTGAAATAATATAAGTTTGTTTTCTCAATATTTAACTTGTTAAATATTTATATATTAATATTCATATTTAACTAAGTTCATGTACTTAAACTAAAACTGAAATAAAACTAATAAAAACTATAGAAATATTAAATAATGACAAATTACAAACATTTTAAAATGAAAATCAAAAATTTCACTGATGTGTAAAAACTATAGAAAAACAGCCAGAAACCTTGGTCTAACACTAGCTTGCTCTATTCTTTTTCTATTTTATCGTTTTTCTTTTTATTTATTATATAATTAACAAAAACACCTTGCTACGTGTACTATGTTAACCTAACTGAGACTTGTTATAGCACTTGCACATCATTGCTCTTTTGTTGATTCTGATTGCTTCCATTGTCCTCATTTGTAAGTCGCTTTGGATAAAAGCGTCTGCTAAATGACTAAATGTAAAATGGTTTTAAATCTATTAACTCTACAGAATGCTATCTAAAACACTAATGGAAATCTGTCCCAACTATGTCTATAGTTTTGAATCATTAGCAATGGAAATTCATTGGTCGAAGTTGTGAGAATCCTGAATCTACAAACATGCATAAATGAACCGATTAGTCTGACACTAGATGGCGATGTAGAATCAGCTTTTATAGCACAACCCCAACAAAACAAAGATGTTTGTGTGAAAAATCAACAGTGTCATGCTTTGCAGCTGCTGTCACTTTGAAACTGAGACTAAATTACAATCGTGAAGTGACGGGACTGTTTTTAAGGAAAGGCCTGTTTTACTGCGAACATGCACAGCTGCAATAACAGTGTCACGCTGCTAAAGACTAGATACGGCTGTTTCTTGACCCCGTCCCAGACAGATGTTAAGGCCAAAGTGCAAACGGATGAACTGCTAGACAATAAAGCTATGCATGTGGGACTATGCAACTATTGATTGCAATTTCAGTGTTATTAAATCTTGAGCTTCAAATGATCTTTTTTAGAAATGTACTCCAAGATATAATTATGTAATATCAGGGTTTCCACAGTCATAACATCTGTAAATGTCAAGAAAATTTGTGATTTTAGCCTATAGAGAAATAATTGAATTGAATCAAATCGTAAAGTCTTGAATGTTTCTGTAATGAATATAATTTTTTTTTCTATTTTCATCGAGTAGGAATTGTATTTTTCTGCATAAAATCGTTTATAAGTTGCATATTTAAAATGCTAAAATCCTCACTCCAGTAAGCACATACTTAATCAATCGATCATGAGGTACAGGAACCTTGTAATACTTCAGATCTTTTTACAGTGTAGAAAAAAGACTACATTTCTCAAAGTGTTTAAATGGTATTTCAGATCCTTTTGCATTCTAGGACAAAGCCAGGTGAGGATAAATGTAAACAAACTGCTGAATTTGCAGAAGTGTGCCATTTTTTTGTCTTGTTTTTGCAGCACTGCTGAAAATGAATATAGATCTGTGTAAACGTTTGCTCCCCAGAGAGCAGATTTTACTGTAATAGTCTGTGTTTTTGTATATGCACTATGCAGCAAATGTCAGTCACATGTTCGGGTCAAAGGTGTGGTGCTAAAACTCTGGAAAGTTTTCCATGAATGCTGTCAGTGTCACGTGTCAAAAAAAATGGACAAATCAGCATTTAAAGTCACTCAGGGCAGGACATTCTGTTGTAATATTAGCTATATTATTAATACATTAATATGTCATCCAGTTGCATGTGCAAATAGTTTTCCATCATCCGCACCCATTCAATTGTTATTTTTAAGATGTTTTTGTGTGAAGCGTATAAGAAAAAAACATTTCCAGATTCCACAGCAAGGACTGTGATACCTGTGCAGTTGATGTCACTGATGAATATCCAGATGCTGTGCTTTATTTAGACTTTTGCGAAAAGTGTAGTTTTCATCAAACCAACTGTAAGTCGAGTTGTGTTGACGATACACAAGAGCACGTCGTGGCAAACTCATGGCAAAACAGTCCACATGGTCAACTTCCTCATGCATGAAGTTTATGTATAAAATCACAGGCAGGTTTCCCTCAATCATCAGAGTTGTATTCATATTCATGATGCATGATGACTTTTAAACCTTTTGTTTCAGTATTTTTGAGAAAGTGACGCATCGACTTTATAGGTTTTGACTTTTATTACTTTTATGACTATTATTTATAATTTATTTATACTGTTCATTTATATTAGTATTATTTATTTTTTATTATTTGATTTATTCATTATATGTTTTTATATTTATATTAGTTTGAATTCATATTATTTATAATTTATCATTATTTTATTTCATTTATACTATTATTTATTTATAATATTTATATCGTTACTTTTATTGGTATTATTTATAGTATTTAATATTTGTGTTTTATTTTTTTATTATCTCTTTTATTGAGTGATATTTGACTATTTTGTGATTTTTTTTTTTTTAATTAGATTTGCTTGTTTAAAAAATACAAATATGCATTGACTTTCTAGGTTTTGGCCTTCCTACTATTACTTTTACCACTAACGTTCACAATTTATCTATACTATTGTTATTATTATTATCATTATTATTATTTCACTCTTTTATTGAGTGATATTTGACTATTTTGTGATTTTTTTTTTTTAAATTAGATTTGCTTGTTTAAAAAATACAAATATGCATTGACTTTCTAGGTTTTGGCCTTCCTACTATTACTTTTACCACTAACGTTCACAATTTATCTATACTATTGTTATTATTATTATCATTATTATTATTTCATTATTCATTTTATATTTCTATATTTATATGATTACTTATATTGCTATTTATATTATTTATGAAAAAATTTTTTTTTATAATTCTTATGATATTAATTAAATAATGTTTGACTTTTTTGTAATTATATAAACCACTTGTTGATTAGCAGAAGTGTCATTAGTAAAAGCTGCCGACAGCCTTGTCAGTTATTTATTGCTGAATTTCTTTTTCCAATTTTTGTGAATTTTGACGTTTATTTTCATGCACATTTTTATGTTTTTGTCAATAAAGTGTATTATGTATTTATCGGCATATCAGCCAACAGCCAGTCTGCTTTCTAGATATGCATATAGGCCTCTATGCATTATAGAATAATATAATTGTCAAATATTCAATCAGTGTGTGCAGTTGTAATTGCATTGCCCACAATTTGTTAGATTGCATAAGCAAATTCAAAGGTCTGCTTTATTTGGTTTATCAGGATCCTTATGTCTACAGGACGTGACCTTTGCATGATCTGCAGTTTGAAAGTGAAGTACATAAACCGTGTCGATCCTTCCAGAACGATAAACATTAACCCATGCTGCTCTGAGTGAACAAACAGGCCACTGTTTTCAGGAAGGACCCGATGCACAGCAGGTTTTCTGGGAGTGGCCTGAAGGTTTCTGAGCATCAATAAAAGGAGGAACGGCGCAGCTTTGAGCCCAGAGGACGCTTCATCACACCAGCCACTGGATGCCTTTCCAAGCAGGAGAAAGCTGATCTCAGGCCTGTAGCTGAGGCTGAACCCCTGAGAAGCGGATGAAGAAACAAATCTTACTACGTTTCACATACAGAGGACTAGTCAGCAAAGGAAAAAAGAGCAAAAGAAGAAAATGGCCAGTTTTATATTACGGAAAGCCTCAGGCAGTTTAAAGCTGTGTAGCTACACTGTAAAAATTATTTTTTAAATATTTTTTTATATTAAATTAAGTAAATTAAGATTGTTCTTTCTACATCAAAATGTCATGTTTAATTCAATGTGTTACTTGCTATTTCTTTATAATTGTGAAACTTACTAGCAAATTGAGAAGCGGATGAAGAAACAAATCTTGCTACGTTTCACATACAGAGGACTAGTCAGCAAAGGAAAAAAGAGCAAAAGAAGAAAATGGCCAGTTTTATATTACGGAAAGCCGAGCCCAAGGACGTGTCTGACATACTGCGACTCATAAAGGTATGAAATTCAGTTTGATTGATGCTATTTAAGGCATTTTAAAGCTGTGTAGCTACACCATAAAAATGATTTTTAGAAGTTATAAATAAAGATTATTGGAGTATTTCAGTTTTACTTTAATTAAATGTGTAACTTGCAGTTTCTTTGTAGTTTTAATTATATA
>NW_015660499.1:2085419-2098171 GCF_001515625.1 Sinocyclocheilus rhinocerous | reverse complement strand
ATATATATATATGCAATATTTATGTATGCATGTATTTATTTATTGTTAGAATTATTTTTATTGGTTATTAATTTTATATTTATATTATTTCATTATAATTTGTAATTTATTAAAATCTATTTATTTAATTTATACTATTATTTATTTATTTATTTATAGTATTTATATTATGACTTTTATTGCTATTATTATTTATATTATTTAATGAGGGTAAAGAGTTCAGGCAGTTTAAAGCTGTGTAGCTACACTGTAAAATAAATATTTTTGATTATTATCCCTAGGTATAATGTTTTGTCATAAATTTTAGGTGATTTTTTTTTTTTTTTTTTTTTACCTTGAATTTTGTGATGATGAGTTGAGATCATGAGTCACAGTACTAGTTAGTAATCCCA
Organism: Sinocyclocheilus rhinocerous; assembly: GCF_001515625.1. Lineage (NCBI taxonomy): Eukaryota > Metazoa > Chordata > Actinopteri > Cypriniformes > Cyprinidae > Sinocyclocheilus > Sinocyclocheilus rhinocerous. Next base: position 2,097,779 of record NW_015660499.1, on the reverse strand, counting down.
ATTTGATCATTTTCAAACCTGAATATGCTTGTTTCATAGGAACTGGCAAAATTTGAAGAAATGGAAGATCAAGTTATTCTTACTGAGAAAGGTAAGCAAGCACATTTAGAACTTTAGAATTTAGAATTTAGTAACTTGTGCTTCGCTCTTCTAATGGCTGGTTTTACTCCTGTATAGATCTGCTGGAGGATGGGTTTGGAGATCATCCGTTCTATCACTGTATCGTGGCTGACGTGCCCAAACAGCACCAGAGCGCCGACAGTAAGACTAAACCTGTGCTGCAGCTCTGTGATTCAGTGCACAATATGTCGTGCTGTTCTGCTTTTGTTTCCGTATCAGGTTGAAGTGAGCGCATCAGGAGAGTGTAAATTCCCACCCGCACTTGATTTACAGAGAGTCTTTGTGTGCATAAAGATGCAAAACTGTGTTTGGAAACACTTTGCACTGCAGCGTGCATGTTACACATTCTGTAAACATGAAGTGCATCTAGTTCATTACTACTAGTTCACCCAAAAATGAGATTTAAGGAATAGTTTTACAAATTCATACATTTTATAAATGTAGGCATATATGTGTGATTTTCTTGTTTAGTGTTTTTCTGGTTTTGATTTTTTTTTTTTTTTTCTTTAAATTAAGATACTTTTACTTGAGAAGCTTGTTTTCTGACATTTTTTGCTAATGAACAAGTGGATCATCTGATCACAAATAGATAAAATGATAAATAAAATAATACAATTATTAAATATAAGTAATAATAGCAATAAAAGTAATATAAATATTATAACTAAATATAAATAGCACAAATAAAATAAAACGATGATAGTATACTAAATTATAAATAACATAATTTATATAAAATAATGTAAATATAAAAGTATAACATGAATACATAATTAAAAAAATAATATAAATATAAAATAATAGTATATTTAATATAAGTAAATAGCAATAAAAAGACAGTCAAAACCTAGAAAGTCAATGAATATTTGTATTTGTATTTTTATTTTGTACATTTTTCCAAGAAAAAAAAGTTAAATATCAGTCAATAAAAGTAATAAAAATGATAAATAAAATCATTAAAAAATATCTGCCAATGGGCTCAGAAAAATTCAGTCCTGCCTAATTTAAACCTAATTTAGAGGAACAACTAGTTTATTTTACTGACCTCATTAGCAGACATTTCTTTTTTATTTTAGAAGTAAAGTCACTTAATTTTGAGATTTTTTTTTTAAATTTCAGAACACAAAACTAGTTGTCTTAAGTCATTTTGCTTCTCTAGTGAGTGCATCTTGATTTAAGACTGTTGTAAAATCATTTTATTGAATTAGAAAATAATTTTTTGCAGTGCAACATCTTAAATTTGGGTCTATTCCTACTGTACAAATTCAAAAAAGTTGGATTGTATTGCATATATAGTTCATATATCTCCTTTTTGGAGCTTGAGAGAAGTGGTCACTATTTGGGAATTCAAATTTTGGGAAATATGACGTTAGAGTGAGTAAATAATGCCAGGTATTCATGTTTGGGTGAACTTATTTATTGAAGTAACGCTGTAACATGAACACTGGAATCTGAAGTGTCTTTTTTTTTGTGAATCTCAACACAGAGAATTTGAGTTGTTTGACATTTGCCAAGAACGCTCATCCAATCCCCCTGTGTAATTTATTGTCTTCAGGCTACAGTCTCTTGCTTCGCCATGTACATTGCCCGTGGCGTGTACATGGATGGGCGGGGAGGTAACTGAAAGATCGCTTACAATAGCGTAACATATACAATGAACCAGAGGTAAGGCCACAACAGCTGGGACGTCCCAGCCTTACACCACACTACCATACGCCCCAAACTAACAGCTGTCTGCCAGACGCACCATACGGATGTGTCTCCATACTCACAGCTAGGGATGGGAATCGCAGGGAACGAACGATTCCATGAATCAATCTTTTAGAATTTTGAGGACAAACAAATGGACAATGTTTGGAAAACAATTCTAATTGCCATGACAACGGCAACGTTTCTTTTATAGCCACATTCCGTCCAAGTCTTTCTAGTTTGTTTTGATTCCCAGCCCTACTCTGCTGCACTGCAAAAATGATTTTCTTACTTAGTATTTTTGTCTTGTTTTCCAGTACAAATGTCTAAACATTCTTAAATCAAGATATGTTTACGTGAGAAGCAAAATGACATAAGATATTAAGAAAAAATGCATCAAAAATGACATAAGATATTAACCCTTGTGCGACCTTTTGGACATTTTTGTCCTTTTCAGTTTTGTTTTTTTGATCATTTTGCCTGTGTTATTGCCAACTGCAAACATTTTGGCACAGGTGTGTATTTTTATTGGAATTTTACTATTTTTTTTATGACAGTTTTTTGACATGGACATTTTTGTCCACTATGGACCTATGTGTAACTTTTTTACTGCTAGTGGAGTCCGAAAAATAAAATAATTTTATATATAATTATATATTGTAATAATTTTTATGTAATATACTTATATATATTAAATAAATGAAAAATATATTATATTATATTATTCTATATTATATTATGTTTCTCAAGTAATTGTACCTTCATTGGATATTTGTACTGGAAAACAAGACAAGATTGCTAAGATAATATTTTTGCAGCCTAGTATAAACGTTCAAATCAACATAATAAAAGTGAAAAGAAAAAGTGAAATGATGGTTTAATTGAAAATGTGACTGTGGTGTATGCGAGGGTTGTGATGCCAATAATCCCACCTGAAATTAATTTCAGCAAACCAAAGCAAATTGCAAAAACAACAGCGATTTTGTAGTCGCTAACTAATGCCTTTGTCTTGCTGGAAACAATAGAGTGATTGAAGTGTGTTTCCAGGTCATGTGATCATTGGCTTTGCCATGTATTATTTCACCTATGACCCCTGGATTGGGAAACTGCTCTACTTGGAGGACTTCTACGTCATGAAGGAGTTTCGAGGTATGAATGTGACCTTATATATTTATGTTATCAAATTGTCAGAGACACCGTCATGTAACACTTTCTCTCTATTAAAATTAGGTTTTGGAATTGGGTCTGAAATCCTGAAGAAACTGAGTCAGGTACGTTTAAATTTCCTTTATGCAACACCAAAAAGATCAATAACATCTGCTTCTATAGCCCATGAGGAAACTGTTCATGTATGTTGTTCAGATCACATAGTTACCCTTGTGAAAAAGAAGTGCGCTTAATTGTATTGAATGTGCACTTGCAGTGTACTTCAAATCTTATAAGCATATTTAAATAATATGTATGATAATATGTTATTAATTAAACAAAAGCCTACTTAAGCTCACTTTCATGACTATGTTTCTTAACACACTTGAGTACACTTTTAAAAGTGCACTTTGTAATAATGTCAAATTAAAGGTTTTACTTTAAAGTACACTTTAAATTGTTTTTTCAAAAGAAGTACATTAATTTGTTTTGATGTGTTCACTAACATGTAAAGTACTTGATTATAATTTTAACTGCAGTGTATTATTCAATATAAATTTTAAAGTTAATATATTTTAATTAAATACATTTCTGTGAGAAATATATTTAAAACATATCATACATGTCACAAGTATATTTTATTTAACCATAAATGTAAAGATGTACTTAAGTCCTACTTAAGTGGGTTAAAAAAAACTCTTAAGTTTGCATTTAATGGAATATAAATTTAACTGAAATACATTTGAATTTAATTGCAAGTAACATGTTTGCACTTAAATGTGTATTTTTTTTTTTAAGTATATACACTGTAAAAAAATATTTTTTCTGAGTGAAAATTGTTTCTACACCAATGTTTTTTTTTCCTGTGTATTTTTTTAAGTATGCTAAGTATGCTGTGTATTTTTTATTTTATTTATTTATTTCTTTTTTGCTGCGTTTTTCTTTTTCACCAGGGTACCAAAGCTCAAAGTTTACCATACTAGTTAATAATTAGTCCCAGGTTAATGATCCAGCATTATACAGCACCTCTAATCTTCTCCTGGCAGTATATCTTGTACTCAAATCAGTTTTCTCCAATCATTGACTGGTTTTCTGCAGACGGCGGTCAGGACTCGATGCAGCAGCATGCACTTCATCGTGGCGGAGTGGAACAAACCCTCCATCGACTTCTACAAGCGGCGCGGAGCGTCTGATCTCTCGCTGGAGGAAGGATGGAGGCTCTTCAAGATCGACAAGCAGAACCTGCTCAAGCTTCTGGCTAGTAACCCAACCGCTGGGTCAAAACAACCCAATTGCTGGGTTTGTCCCTATTTTACCCAGCACTGGGTTGTATTTAACCCAGCATTTTTTAGAGTGTGTGATTGACCCTCTGGTGCTGGTGTCCACTGAAGTGGACACATCCAAAACCATTAATTCTTACCCATAATTCTCTGTGAATGTCCCCTTTATATGTCATTGCGTTTTTACAAGTTTAAAATAGCTACTTTCTTCAGATGTGTAATTCTCTTAAAATAAGTTATTTTGAAAGATTATATTCTTGTTTTTTTAAAAGGATACATTAAGATTTCTTCTTTTCCTTTGTGATTTAATAATTCATGCATCAGAGACTTTCTGCTTATCATGCAATGCACTGATGTTTATATAGACGTGGCATATTTACTTCTCTGTATACTTCAAGCTTAAATTATACTGAAAAATTAAAATAAAACATTTAAATTAGAACAATTTTTTTTTTATATGAGATCAAATTTTTCCCAATGTAATACTTAGCAACAATTCTACTAAGGCAAGTGTTGGGGGTAACACATTACAAGTAGTGCAAGTTACGTAATCAAGTTAATAGTAAAGTAATGCATTACTTTTTAATTTAAGTTACTTTTTCAAATAAGTAATGTCAGTTACTTTGTTGTCCCATTTATTAACTGACAGCTCTCCTGTCCCCATGTTAAGAGAAATCGGGAGTACAGAGGTGTTGTGTGCGCTGCTGCGTGAACATGATGTTACTGTAATTTAGATTAAATATGAACATGCATTTACTCATCTCACCTGCACAAAAACAGATTCAGTGTTCTTCAAAATGAATAAAAACTGTGAAATGCAAACTCCGAATATGACGCAAACCTGCAAAAATTAAATGTTAATAACACAAATATCCTTCACATATATTCCCATTTTTGCTGCTGACCTTTGATGATCCAGTTCAAGCATACTAATAGACAAAAATGGCTTTAGATAAACAAAACATTTGTGTTTGTTGGCTTTCTTTCTTTTTAATTACGGAAGAATGTTGAACTTTCTTCTCCTGCATCCAGTTCTTCATGCAGTCCAGAATGGCAGCACAGCTGAAAGGTTTGTCTGAGCTGCAGCCTCTGCTTTACAGAAATTCATTTACATTTCCTTCAGCCTGAGGCATATTCAATCAATTCTCTTTAGGTGTGAAAGGGCTTTTACGTTTGCCAAAAATAAAATTTTTATATTAAAAACAAACCAGCAAGATCAGTCCAGATGAGAAATAGCACAAAAGTAACGAAATGCATTACTTTCCATAAAAAGTAATACGAATTTATTCACATTCTGAATGGATTATAGCCTAGAAAGCGTGCAAAGAGTGCTCCCCTTATAATCACTAAAAAGCTGTCACTCATCTTAGCTCATTGCAATCTCAGGAAGCTCCATTATAATCAATGAAGCTCTAAACGGCACAATTAATCTCTTATTTACATCGTGCCTACCTTTGTTTTGTTATAGCTAATGAGAGGATTCGCGAGCAAACAGAACTCAGCGTTGAACTTTTGTGAGGTGAGTGGATTCTAGCGTAAACACCTCTGATTGGCCATTGTGTTCTAGAAATCAACAGATAAGTCTGTGATTGGCTACATTTCTCAATGCTGCAAAAGCGTTGTAAATAGAAACCTATGACCAGTGGATGAAAAACCCCGCCCCTCAGGTTAAATGTTTGTGACGTAGGACACTGGGGCTGTTTCAAAAAGCATTTTTTGAGGTCAACTTCTTTGGTAAACTGCAGTTTTAAGCAGTAAATGCTCAGCAATGGTGTTGACTGATACATTTGCACATAGTTTTAGGCATATTAAAAACACCAGACATGTTTGTTTTATTTACAACTTTACAGTATATTTTTTTCCCCCTGTCTGTTTTATTAGAGGTGTTTGCTCATATTTAGGATTTGAACAAATGTCTAACAGTAAATATTAAAGTTATCCTGAAAGCATTGCTCAGTCCAGCTGTTTACAGTATGTGAAGTGGGAGTGTGAGAGATTCCTGAGACATTCCCGGGAACAGAGCCAAACTGAATGAGAGGTGCATGCTTATTTGTAAAGGCCTGTCCATTATTGCATATTGCATATAAACACTGTAATTCAACTCATGATGTTTTTTTCTTAGACAGTCATCATCAGTGATGCAGGCTTTCTTTCTTAAATGTCACAGTTGTGCGTTTGTCTGGACTAAAGGAAACACAAAGCTGTGAAAATAACAATGCCTTCCTGCCCGGTGACCTCTAAGACATCCGCACGCCTTAAGATGTTTATTACAACTTTTTCAATAGGTCAATACCTTATTTTCCAGATATAAGAAAAATGCATAAGTGCTTATGTTGGGTCGAGGGTGCTGGAAAATGACTCAATATCCATGTCGTCAGAGGAAACCACCTATAAGTCTCTCAGACAAGAATTCCGACTGAGAGCGGATGTGAATGAGTCAGTGCCGATTATATCCCATTCACAAATACAGTCCGGCTCATGGGCTGAAACTGGAACCGGATAAACACCAGAGATGCTTGTGCACATGCTGCTGTACATGTTCAGAGGTAGTAGTTTGTAGTTTCTTAACCCTGAGAAGCTTGACATCAAATAATAGTCAGAAAAAAATTCAATTAATTTAAAATATATTTTTGATAATAATATTATATTTTAGAAAGTTTGCATATGTTTTACATATCATATTTGATACATCAGTCTGTTATAGTATATGATATAGTGAAAACACCTATTTTTTTCAGAGGCCCAAACTAAGCAAAAATCAGCAATTTGGTGCAAATGTTGATATTTATATAATGAAATTCTGATGCTTGTAATGTAAGTCAGTGTAAATCAAAATATAGCAGATACTTACATAAAATCACTCTATAACTCTAATATGTCTTAGTAAGATGATATTTAAATGCTTCGTTTTGATGATCCAAACATATAATGCAATGCAATCCAATAATGATTAAGATATGAACAAATAAATGTTCCTCAAAAGCCTGATGATCATACTGTAAGTGATACTCACACTTGAACATGATTTTTCTATTATCTACTCATAATCAAGTAAATCTAAATTTAGATTACTGCAGTCCAGTAAATGTTCATTTTGATATATTACTAATAATATCAAGGTTATTCTTACATTTCAATCAGTAAAGATTTCACAGCAAAAAGACACATGAACCATGAGCTGAATGTGGACTTTTGTATAATTATACCTACATAAAATTCATAATTTAGAGGCTTTAGAACTGTGTGCATCCAATATCATACAGTAACCTCTTTGGGGTTAAATCATATATCAACAAAGCATTTGTAGCATCATATTGTATTACTAGCTTTGTGCTTTAAGTTTGCACTGCATGCACATTGCATTGCATAAAATATGCATTTTGCATTGCAAAGACAAATCTAACTTTACTCTTGGAGTAAACATTGTGCACATCCACTATTTGACACTTTAAACGATAATGCGTAGGCAATTTCACATCTATCCTCTATGGTGCATAAAATGCTATTCAATTTCTTAGACTGATCATAGCTTTTTAAGGCAAGGTGAATAATATTCTTAAGTTATTTAAGGTTACTCTGCCTTTGAAATGTCTATAATTGCACACACAGCAATGATGCATCAATATCTAATAGTGGCATCAATCTCCATTATGCCGTGTTTATCAATAGTTGCTCATCCAAAGATCTGTTTCACATTTCTAAGGAGACACACTGACAAAAATAGCATCAGCACCATTTGGTAACAATAACAGCATCTCTAAATCTAAAAACAAAGCCTCATTGTCACCTTTGTTTAAATACAAATGATAAATATGGGAATATTATTTTAATATATCCTGTTTTCCCCCAACAGTGCATTCGCCTTTGAAGTCTACAATATTTACGTCATATAACAATTTCCTCCTGCTCTATTCTTGTGAATGAACAAACAGCATTTGATCTCACACATTTGTAAAGTTTCCATGGCTGTTTCTGCAGACGACATAAACACGTGCAAGTTTGCACACTAAGAATGTGAGTAAATGAAAGCAGAATTTTTATGTTTGAGTGAACTATTCATTTCAAATCTAGCTTAGCTGCCAATTATGAAATCACATGCAACTAAAAAATTAAGTTGGAGGTAAAAATCTGTGATGTCAGTTTTCCAGATTACACTGCAGAGCTAACCATCTGTCATCAACCTTAATGAGCAAAGCATGAAAACATCATAACTAACAGAACGCAGGCCTACAATCACACAGAAGATTGCATTCCCAAGTACAAGCTAGCACTTTTGTTTGGCAACAGCCTTTTGTGCAAACTGTGAAATATGTTGTTCCTGTCTTGGCTTGATATTATGACACCTAAGGGCGAGCTGTAACCCACAGGAGACTTTATTTCTCTTTGTGCTGCTGTCAAATGACATTCTTGTTTTTGTCTGAAAACAACTTCCAGTGTTCAAGGTCCCTATAAAAAAGTATTGTAATGATAGTAGTTGTGCCCCAAATTACGCACTATGGACTTATTCTATGTACTCAACTGTCTAGTGTATGAATAAGGTTATGTTATCATCATTGACATCAGTGTCAACATGTTGTCAACATCGGAGTCTGATTGCTTTTTCCAGTTATTTAAGTGCATCATCTGGGCAGTGTGTGAACACACTAATACATTATTTATACAAAAAAAAAACAGGATAGAATAGTGCATAAGTATGCAAATTGGGGCACACCTAGTATGTGACAATGCTACTGTACTTTGATATGGTTCAAAAATCTAAAACCACACTGAAAATCTGAGATTAAACTCCAAATTAAACCAATTTTGAAATATTTAAAACAACAGGTTAAAAAAAAAAAACAAAGCAATGTTTGCGGTGTTCCTGCATGGCTTTGACCAACATATGTCGCTAGCGTGCTGTCACTCTTGCGTTGCGCATGCGTCGAGTAAGTCTTTTTGTGTGCGTGTGTGTGTGTGTGTGTGTGGATTAGGCTAACTGGTTTTGTGCTCCAGGGTCACATATGACTTATTCTATGTACTGTGTACTCAACTGTCTAGTGTATGAATAAGGTTATGTTATCATCATTGACATCAGTGTCAACATGTTGTCAACATCGGAGTCTGATTGCTTTTTCCAGTTATTTAAGTGCATCATCTGGGCAGTGTGTGAACACACTAATACATTATTTATACAAAAAAAAAAACAGGATAGAATAGTGCATAAGTATGCAAATTGGGGCACACCTAGTATGTGACAATGCTACTGTACTTTGATATGGTTCAAAAATCTAAAACCACACTGAAAATCTGAGATTAAACTCCAAATTAAACCAATTTTGAAATATTTAAAACAACAGGTTAAAAAAAAATATATAAAAAAATATTTAGTGTGCTAGACAATATGGTATGGAAGCCCGTTTCCGCCACAGTTGAGAAAAAATATAATTCTGTAAGTCATAATAATGAGAAACTTTCTCGTAATGATGATTTAGCCTAATCCACACACACACACACACACACAAAAAAGACTCTCGACGCATGCGCAACGCAAGAGTGACAGCCTAAGTCATTATTACGAGAAAGTTTCTCAATATAACGAGATACTAAGTCATAATTTTGAGAAAGTTTCTCATTATTATGACTTACAGAATTATATTTTTTCTCAACTGTGGCGGAAACGGGCTTCCATAATATGGTCATCAGATTTTCATGTCAGTTTTTCCATTTAACTTTTAACTCTAATTGTTGTGCATTCAAATTATATTATAATTAAAATGTATACTTAAAATTCAACTATCTATTAAAAATACTATAATAAATACTGTAACTGATTGTTAATAAAATTGTATTATACATATAATTAGTTATTATTAATTATTTATTAAATTAATAATTATTTATTTGACTTAGTTGTTTTGATTGATTTATTATTATTTACAATTTATTGATTTATTAATACAATCAATTATAATAATTTTGTTAGCAGCTGCATTTAATCTTTCACTCATTGTTGTGCTAACAGTGAACTTAATTTATTTTACTATTTTAACTTAATCAATTATGATATTTTGTTTGCAGTGGTTTGTGTTCTCTCAAGGGCCCAAAAAGAGCTTATGAAACTAGTTGCAAGTCTGAAATATTTATAAACGGACACAATCCGTGCCTCATGTTTCACTGGTTGGCGGCCTTGACACAATATCCGACAGCCCTTCTTCTTTGTTCTGGTTCGTACTGGTTATCCTTCTTCTTCTTCTTCTCCTTCTTGGCTTTTAACGGCGGCTGGCAACCAGCGTGTACTGGTTATCCTGCTGTAGCCTACTACTGATGTGAGTCAGATCTACTCAGCACTTCCGGTTGCTGACGTCAGAGCGCCGCGCCTATAAATAGCGCAGGAGCTCAGTTCTCACTCACACAGACAAAGCGCTTCCTGCGACTTCAGACTTAATGTGATGCTGATAGGGCGAGAAACCCAGACTTTCTGCTGAGGGTAGCCCCCTTGGAACCGAATGAAGAAACAGATCTTACTACTTTTCACATACCGAGGACTAGTAAGAAAAGGGAAGAAGAGTAAAAGAAGAAAATGGCCAGTTTTATATTACGGAAAGCCGAGCCCAAGGACGTGTCTGACATACTGCGACTCATAAAGGTAAAAACACGACTACGGCGCACGCGTATGACGGTGTTTTAAAACAATTATTCGTTGACGGTGTTTACATGTTGATGTTTGCGAAATAATATACGCTATTTAATTAATTCTAGGAACTTGCGAAGTTTGAGGAAATGGAGGAACAGGTCGTCCTGACCGAGAAAGGTGGGCCTACAGACCGTTATTCGTTCTTCGAATTCAAACCTTATGCTTTCCGTGTATAATATATGAATGTATATGATTATGTATGATTATTATTTGTTTATTTTTCAGAGCTGCTCGAGGACGGTTTCGGAGATCATCCGTTTTATCACTGCGTCGTCGCTGAAGTACCGAAAGATAAACAGTCCGTTGAAGGCAAGCCAAAAACATCAGTGTTCACTTGGTTACAAAAACGCCTATCTATATCATGGATGCGGTGCTGTTACAGTTAATGCTACGTTTGTGATGGAAATGTTACAGTTTATCTTTCTGCGTCATGCGTTAGTGGTGACGTAAGAGCCGCTGAATCAGAATCCCCTAACTTTCCTCTTTCTCTTCTCTTCTCTTGAACCGCTTTAACCCTGGTGTACTAACATCCTCGTGTATGATTTCCTCATCAGGTTATACAGTAGTTGGCTTTGCTATGTACTACTTCACCTATGACCCCTGGATTGGGAAGCTGCTTTATCTGGAGGACTTCTATGTGATGAAGGAGTTCAGAGGTCTGAAGTGATGCCACCTGTTTCCACTTAGTATATGCATTTTTCTAATTATAGTAACTGTAACCGTATGTATTACTATTAAGAATTATATGTTGATTTTAATACACACGCACAATATTTTATTTATAGTAATGGCAATATTAATAATTAGTGTTGTTTCCACTTAGTATATGCATTTTTCTAATTATAGTAACTGTAACCGTATGTATTACTATTAAGAATTATATGTTGATTTTAATACACACGCACAATATTTTATTTATAGTAATAGCAATATTAATAATTAGTGTTATAATACTGATATAATTCTTATATCATCATACTATTATTATTTGTTATAAAAACTGAAAATATTATATAATAATAATAATTATATATATATGTGTGCGTGTATGTATTTCTCATAAAATAATGTATTCTAATAAAAAAAACAAAAAAAAACAATAGTAACTTGGGTTCTTTAACAAGAATATTCGTTCCTTTTTATTTATATATTTTTTGCTGCTTCCTTTCAGGTTATGGGATTGGCTCTGAAATCCTGAAGATGCTGAGTGAGGTACTTATAAATCACTACAACCTAAATTTAAATTGTAAAATTTACAAAATAATAAAATAAAAAATTAAATGGGTATTTAAAATAATTTAGAGAACAGTTTTGTTATATGATAATAATCTATTCTAGGCCTACTTTCTCGTGTGTAGATCAATGAAACATTTATTATTTGGTTTTTATTGAATTTTTCAAAAACGGAGGAAGTGACGTACTTTTTTTTTTTTTTTTTTTTTTTTTTTTTTT
>NW_015660499.1:2082026-2084826 GCF_001515625.1 Sinocyclocheilus rhinocerous | reverse complement strand
CACCCAATTTGTTATTTCACGCCGCATGTAAGTTTGTTCAGTTTTTTTTTTTTTTTTTTTTTTTCTCTCTCTCTCTATCATTGGCTGCAGACGGCAGTGAAGACTCGATGCAGCGGCATGCACTTCATCGTGGCCGAGTGGAACACGTCGTCCATCGAGTTCTACAAGCGGCGCGGAGCGGCTGATCTCTCGCACGAGGAGGGATGGCATCTGTACGAGATCGACAAGTGCAACCTACTCAAGATGTCATCCAAGTAGACGCCAGTGCGGGAGGAGACGTTCCATAGAGGAGGATCATGATTACAGCTGTTGTGTAGTCTATTGATCACACCTGCAATGTATCGGTCAATAAATAAAGATTATACTCTGAGAAACCGACTGAGTGAAAGCTCTGTTGGATCAATGTTAACCCTGTTGTCCCCTGTTAAAGAAACACTCAAATTTTTTGGTTCATTACCTCAGGATTTTTGCTTTAAAATATTTCATTATTTGCATGTTGACTTTAGACTTCTCTTTAGCGGGCGAAGTTATACTTTATTATAATAAGGTAAAAACCAGTAAGTGCGACAATGACTCTGTTTAGGAAGTGATTTAATTGTTTTCTGCTGTTTGGAAACAACCTGACGTCTGAAACTAGGCTTAACTCGTTCAGAGATTGTTTAACTGCTGCAGTTGCATTTTTATTTTTTCTTAGTGTTTGCGCAGGAAGAGGAAGTTCAGACTGAGAAACTGTGCTGACATTAACATGTAAACCCCAAATGAAGTTAACATTTCCTCTTTGCACCCTACGCAGTATATGCATACAATATATAATTGCATATGTATACAATCATTTCAGTCAGAAATCACACCATCACATTTATTTTTGATACACTGTTTTTAATACAATCCCAGTCGTTTGTTTTCAAATTCAGAACTTTCCAGTCAAGCCACTAACTCCCGTCTGATGATTGACAGATGAAAGGAAGTGGCTAGTGCAAAAGCAGGTCATGAAGGGATGGAGATCCTGCATCAAAACCTCACTGTCAGAGAAACGACTTGAGAGACGATGGTGCACCTGTAAACAAACAACACCGCAAACCACAGTCATGAGGACTTCTGAGAAAAAGAATGAGTGGCATATTTAATCTGTAAAACACACACACACACACCTACCTTAATGCCATTGCATTAGATTGCAAAATATATAAAATATATTGTAAATTATATATTAAATATATAATTTAAAATATATTTTATTTAAGATGACACTTGGTTTAATATTTTGCAATCTAATGCAAATAAAGATTTCCAGTAAAACAAAATAACTAAAGCAAAAGATTAAAAAAATAGGACAAAAAAGGTGTTTTGTTTGTTTTGCATCGACCTTCAAAAAATAATATTTTATTTTACTTTCACAGCAAACATTTCTAATGCGCGATATTAAAATGTCTGAATGTCATTGCATTAGGTAACAAAATATTAAACCAAGTAACATATATTTTAAATATTTCAACAAAGCAACTAAAGCAAAGCATTTAACAAAAAAGTGATATTATTGGATGACGTTGCTTGTTAATGTGCTCCTCTACACCTGTGCTTCATCTGCTGGACACCTGTGTGAACTTGAGGACTTCATTCACAAAAAAAATGCATTTTAGTGTGCAGCACTAACCAAAAAATCTAACAGGTTTTATGTGAAAAAAACAAAAAAGGGTTTGTTATATTATGACTATATTAATGTTATTTATGCACTGTGTGCACCTGTGTTGTGTTTCTCTGCTGTTCATGATGTTTGATATTTTGTACCTAAGCTTTGGTCTCCCCGCTTGAACTCTTTTCTGCTTGATCCTATTAAAACACAAAACAAAAAGTGCTCAGGCTGTTTCCAAACACAATATTTGCAGTATTCTAATGCTTTCTGTAGGTCAAACAGTAGAGGCTGTGGGTATGATTCCTAATGCAAAAAATGCAAACCTTGAATGCAATGTAAAATGGCTTTGGATAAAAGCATCTGGCAAATGCATGAATGTAAAGTCTGTGTGAGAAGAGCCAGACTCACTTTCTTTGAGGCAGGTTTGACCTTGATGAGTTTCTCCCCAGCAACATAAGCCTGAAGCGCCCAGTCGTATACGGCATCTCCTGTGTTCTGTGGTGTGGAGAGATTAGAAAGGGTCACTTCAGTGAAACGCGACGTTCACACACACATACTGAGATTAGTTTTTTTGCTGGAAGTACATGTATTTGTCAAAGTGCGTGTTTCTACTGCTGAATGCCCTCATGTTATTGGTGGGCTACACAACTGCTTATAGCGTTTGGAAATCTGGTCTTAGATATGATGCACTGCCAGTAAAAATAATCAATATTTTTGTTGCTTTATGCTTTTCAGCAGCACATAATGCATGATGTTATAATATATATATATATATATATATATATATATGTAGAGTTAAGAAAAATAATCAATATTTTTGTTGCTTTATGCTTTTCAGCAGCACATAATGCATGATGTTATAATATATATATATATATATATATATGAAGAGTTAAGATGCAAAAGCCTCTAAGTGCCATCTGAAATTTTCATCTAAAATGATCATTTTGTATCAGGCTCCTATGTTTAGGTTCAGTAATTTTACTCTAATGGCAATGTATAGGTCCTTTTCTACGCAATTAAAGAGAAATAGCTGAACATAAATATAGGAACCTGATAAAAATGATCATTTTAGAAAAAAATTTCAGATGGCATTGAGAGGCTTTTGCATCTGAACTCTTCATACACACATATATATATATATATATATATATATATATATGTTTT